>NW_015536547.1:176293-192087 GCF_001515605.1 Sinocyclocheilus anshuiensis
TGCGCTGCTTTAATTGATGCACACACACACACACACACTCACACCACTCGCACATAAACACAGTGACAGGGAGAGAGGCCGGAGATTGCAGATCACGCTGTGTGTGCACACAGAAACTTATTGTCAGTGCTGCCCCACGACTTTTATTAATAAAATAGCATAGATACTACATCGCTTCATTATCTTCCTCAGCAAGGAGGTAAAATCAAAGTAAACAGCTTCCTTGTTTGTAGAGAGAGACGCACAGATGCAGGTAATTCACACACACAACTGTCATCTCTCTCTCTATCGATAATTCATTCAAATAAATGTGGTCTTACCGCACTATTTCATCTCTGTATCTGATTTGAAGCGGGCAGAATGCTAGAGCTAACGAGCCGTAACTGACGAAAATAACCGTCATTTTTACCCTTCCGGTTAAATTTTGCGCTGCTAACATCATAAACAGCATTAAGTTGTCAATACTGGCAAATGACCATAGAATAAGTGGAATAATCAACGGCTTGCCGTGCATTAAAGGATTTTAGAAAAACTCAACACCACCATCTAGTGGACTGTAAAGAAATTAATTTTGTTATTCTACCAAATAGTATAATAAAAGATCGATACTTGGCATCCGTGTATCGATACAGTATTGCCGCGGAAAATATCGCGATACTATGCTGTATCGATTTTCAATTTCCCCCCCACCCCTAGTAATTTGCCTATTTTTCGCCAATAAAGAGTAGTTGTATCATGTCAGTGACATTTTCATTTGATTCCTGGTATCAGAATTATCTGAAAAAGTGGGTTCATTTGTGTTTGTATGTTTACGGTTCAGGAGTTATCAAAATCTGTGATTTTTTTTTTTTTTGCCACTCGCAATGACATCATTTCAAGATGGCCGCCAAACGAACCCCATGGGTCATTAGTTGACCTTGGAAACATCAAAGATTCTTAACTAGACACCATTAGGGTTACAAAAAAAAAACGGTTACAAAAAACTGTCAAGCGGGTGGATGGGAACCAATTCTTCCTGCCCTACTAGGAACTTTTATTACAAATTGGAAAGGCACACACAAAAAACAATATGAAGTCTAATGGATGAAATTCATATCAGAGCAAAACCCAAGCCATGAGGTCAAAGGAATGGCCTGCTGAGCTGAGAGAAAGGATTGTGCTGAGACACAGATCTGGGGAAGACTACAAAACAAAATTCTGCTGCATTGAAGGCATGTGGCCCCCAGAATCCTTATTAGAAGAAATTTTGATAAACGAGAACTTTTGAGAGCTGGCATCCTGGCCAAACTGAGCAATCGCTGGAGAAGGGCCTAGGCCCTAGGTTATAGTGGTGACCAAGCAGCTGATGGTCACTCTAGTTGAACTCTATGATCACATAATCAACTCTCTGCATTGCGAGTAAATCACTCGCATATGCGACTAAATATTCACTCTGGGCGACTAGATGTCTAATATTAGCCAATGGTTAATAAATTCTCAGATTTTACTTGCCAGTGTGTGAGTTGGAGGCTAAGTATAAGTTTAGCACAGATATATTTTTACTGGCCGAACACTGACTGAGCGCTTCAGAGTTTCACTCTCTGTCAAGCGATCTGTGCTGTTTTTCAGTTCATCTCAATGGATGCGCAGCACACCTGTATTTGACGTACTGTGAACTCTAGTCTATTGTAACGGCAAACGACTCGTCGTCGCTTTGGTGAGAGTAGAGAGCGAGAGAGTCTTGCATACATGCAGAATTGACGTACTACATGTAAATGACATTCTTTGTTGTATTTTCCTGTCAAAATAACAGGAAATAGTTCCTTTGGATTTTTTCAGCTTTTAAGAACTGCCGGGTTTTCCAGTAGTGGGCGGAACTAATGCGCAAGTTGGCATTTATATCGCGATGCATCGTTTCTAACATATTTGTATCGGTAAAAACCGATTCATTTATATACTAGTGGATACGCTATACTTTTATTATTTAGAAAGTGTCCAATAATCTGTGACCAATATTTTATATGTAGATTGATTTCTCCTGTCTAAACTGTTTTTCAAGTGCGCTCTCTCATCACTGCTGCTGCGTGAATATCATGTATCAACACCACGGAGACCCTAGGAAAACCTGGGATTAAAGTCCAAAAGCTGACTTGAAATAACCTAACAAATCAATCGGCTAAAGCGGTTCCATAAATGACAAATTAAGTTCACACAATCTCACTAATTTGTGCACGCTTATTCTTAAGCAGACCTTAATGTCGATCATAGATCAAATCGATCCACTATGATAAACGGTGAATATATCTGTGCTGTTTAATGCATTGGAGACGTTGTGTTTTCCTCAGTGCATAACTGACATGCCACAGGTATATTTTTAATCTGTAAATGTTAGAAAGTCATGCATACATATCTATTTTGCTGTCAGGAGCGGGCGAGGCACGTGAGAGCAACGAGCGCTACTGCACGCATGCGCGCTAAACAGGCGGAGCGCAATAATTCTGAGTAAAATATACATTTTGCTAATATATTTGTTTTTGGACATTAAATGTGTCTTTTGTAGAATTTTAAACCTACATATAAAGTGTATTTTTATGATAGCAGTAACTGTAAGTGGACTATTGTAATAGGTAAATCAAATGTAAGCTAGTAGGCTACAGTACTAATTACTAAGCTCAAATGAGTTAGTGTTTCTTATAGCAGTTAAAATGTAGACCATAAGTTGCCACAGTGACTAAGCTTGATCTAGGCCTATGTTAAATTTGCTTTATGGAACCAAATCATTTGACAGTGAGTCAGACTAACTGAAATAAGCCTGGCTTATTTGGTTAACTTGTTTTATGAAACAGGCCCCGAGGCATTAAAAGTGATCATATTTTCTCCATTGCATCGAATTGCATTGTGTTGAATCGAATTGGATCGCAGTGCATCGTAACGGGTGAATCGTATCGTATCGCATCGGTAGCTGCTTTATATGTATCTTTAATGTATCGTATCGTTGGCTATGCATCGAGATGCGTATCGTATCGGCCTGAGTCAAGAGATGCACATCCCTAGTCTATATAGTCAAAAGAGCTAATAGCATTGGAAGAAAGATGTAACTTAATAAGTAAGTGTTAGATTCACTTTTAGATAGACTATTTATTATCTCTATGCTATTAGTCATCAATTGGGAACTGTTGAGTCAACCCCTGTGGTGTGGAGTAGCAGCAGCGTGCAATAAAGCAGACATAGAAAGACAGTGTACAACCAAAGCATTTTCAAGTTTATTAAGAAAGATGTGTCATATTACAGATTCAGGAAATAATAATATACAGGATGTTCTGCACATCCAGTCAATGTACTCAGAGGTCAGATATTACCCCATATATTAAGAAATATTAACAAGTAAGATGTGTGTGCGAGCATGTGTATGTTCCCGCTGTTGTATCGGTGTTCTCTATGTTGTCTATGTGTATCCATGATGTCCACATATCGAAAGGAATTTACACTAGTATGGTTCCTGTGCTAAGATGGGGCTAAAAAATCTGATTTAAGTACTATTTCTTAGCAAAACTGAGCATAGTTGACTCTATGACTCTGAGATAATAGGTAACTGCTCCTTCAGTAGTTTAGTTAGTATAGGATCTAGCAAATATGTTGCTGGCTCTGATGCTTTCAGATTGGTTTGGATGTCTGTTGCTTTGTACCATTAAGCTGGTGTTAATTTGTATTTGTCTTTTTCACTTTAGACATGATAGCACTGAAAGAGGAGAGTCAAGAAATGAATGAAGCCGAAGAGAAAGATCGGTGTAAGAAACTTGATTTCATGGCTGCAGAAAAATCCACAAAGACTTCTTCAGGAAACAGAGCTCAAGGATGTCTTAAGACTCACTTGAGAGCTCACGTTGGAGAGAAGCTGTTCACATGTGATCAGTGTGGAAAGAATTTCAGAAGTAAAGTAAACCTTTATCATCACATGAGAATTCACTCAAGAGAGAACATATGTCATCAGTGTGAAAGGAGTTTCACAGACAAGAAACAGCTTAAGAATCATGTCAAAATTCACATCGGAGAAAAGTCTAACATGTGCTATCACTGTGGAAAGAGTTGCGTAAACAAAACAGTCCTCACGGTTCACTTGAGAGTTCACACCGGAGAGAAGCCTTTCACCTGCCCTCAGTGTGGAAAGAGATTCACTCAAAAACAAAACATTAAAGTCCACATGAGAGTTCACACTGCAGAGAGACCTTTCACTTGCGCTCAGTGTGGAAAGAGTTTTGCTGAAAAACAAAACATGAAAGTCCACATGAGAGTTCACACTGGAGAGAAGCCTTTCACTTGCACTCAGTGTGGACACAGTTTTACATGTAATCAAAGCCTTAAAGCCCACATGAGAATTCACACCGGAGAGAAGCCTTTCACCTGCCCTCAATGTGGAAGGAATTTTACTAAAAAACACAACATGAAAGTCCACATGAGAGTTCACACTGCAGAGAGACCTTTCACTTGCACTCAGTGTGGGGACAGTTTTATAAGTAAAGAAAGCCTTAATTCCCATATGAGAATTCACACCGGAGAGAAGCCTTTCATCTGCCCTCATTGTGGAAGGAGTTTTGCTGAAAAACAAAACATGAAAGTCCACATGAGAGTTCACACTGGAGAGAAGCCTTTCACTTGCACTCAGTGTGGGGACAGTTTTACATGTAATCAAAGCCTTAAAGCCCACATGAGAATTCACACCAGAGAGAAGCCTTTCACCTGCCCTCATTGTGGAAGGAGTTTTGCTAAAAAACACAACATGAAAGTCCACACGAGAGTTCACACTGGAGAGAGACCTTACATGTCGTCTTTGTGATAGGTGAAACTCTCCTCACACCAAAGGCCTGAAACATAATTTGCAAACTCATTCTTGAAAGCAACTGCAGTGTTCCTCAGTGTAGTAAGAGGGTTATAAGATAAAGCGTTTTTTTTTTGTTGTTAAATATATTTCTGTTGTTACTGGTAATGAAATCCCTTATTTTCATCTTTACAATAATACATACCAACATTGTGTAGTGTGAAACTTTAATTAGAATAGTGGCAGCAGCTTTTCACATCCTGCATAGTTACAAGTTAACATGGGCATCAGTTAAACTGGCAAAACTTTAACCTCTGGAAGACCAACTCACAACCACTGGCAGAGCCAGACATTGACATCTCATTTCACCTCTTTTTGAAATATCTTTTTTTTTTATCCCAGGGTGGAAATCCCATAAGCAATTTCACTTGACGAATCAGAATCAGAATGAGCTTTATTGGCAGGTATGTTTACACATACGAGGAATTTGTTTTAGTGACAGAAGCTCCACAGTGCAACAGAATGGCAGTGACGAGACAAGACACAGATAATAAAAAGAATAATATACAAAATAGACTGTGCAAAATAGCAAAAACACAATATACAATATAGACAATTTAGTATATACAGGTATGTTAGGTGCAAATTTGAAATGTAAACAAGTATGTATGTTAAATAAAAAAAGTTATAATAGTGTTGTGTGTTCCACGTTTATTGTCAGGTGTTCATGAGATGGATTGCCTGAGGGGAGAAACTGTTCCTGTGTCTGGTCGTTCTGGTGCTCAGTGCTCTGGCAACAGTTCAAAGAGGGAGTGTGCTGGATGTGAGGGGTCCAGAGTGATTTTGCTAGCCCTTTTGCTCGCTCTGGATGAGTACAGTTCTTGAAGAGAAGGGAGGGTTGTACCAATGATTCGCTCAGCAGTCCGGACTACCCTCTGTAGTCTTCTGAGGTCAGATTTGGTAGCTGAGCTGACAGCTGGCGAAGGAAGTACAACCTCTGCTGGGCCTTTTTAACAATGGAGTCAATGTGAATGTACCACTTCAGGTCCTGAGAGATTGTGGTGCCCAGGAATCTGAATGTCTCCACTGTCGTTACAGTGCTGTCCATGATGGTGAGTGGGGGGAGTGCAGGGGGGTTCCTCCTGAAGTCCACGATCATCTCCACTGTTTTGAGCGTGTTGAGCTCCAGGTTGTTAAGACTGCACCAGACAGCCAGCTCTTTAACCTCTGTACTGAAGTATTATTACTGAAGTATTATTTTGGGGGATCTGTAGCTCACTCAAGTTCAATTTAAACTGACTACACTGCAAAATCTGAACACTTAGTCCAAAAATGTCTAGGGTTACAAATGTAAGCATGGTTCCTTGAGAATGGGAATGAGAGTACTCCATCAGCATGACTGGTGTCTGAAGCATGTGTTTTACTCACGGCAATCTTATTGGACAACAACAGTCCATGATGACAATACTGGTGCGCCTGTGACTAGGGTTGCCAACAGTCCCGTATTAGCCAGGATGTCCCGTATTTTGGGCCTAATTGATTTGTCCCGTACGTGACCTCCCTTGTCTCGTTTTTGACTGCTACGCTGATCTAACCACTGACTGATACAACAGCAGCAGTGCTGATCACTTGAGAATGATCACCGATACCTGTCATCATCCAATCACAGCCCCCCTCATGCAGTATACGTTAAGTAAATCGGAAATCGTGAACATAACTGTTCGAGGAAGGATTGCGCAATCCTCTGCCGGCTCGTCGCTCCCACCTCACAGCAAGCGCCGCTCGCGCTAACCCCAATTCCGTCTGTGTTTTGACTTCAGTAAATCAGTTTGGTGAATACAAACTACGTGATTATTTTTCATGAGTCCAACATCCCGCCACGCAAGAGACGTGATCAGTAAGGGAAGTCGTCTTTCACTATTGTAATGTTAAATAGAGAAATTTTTTTTATATTTAAGTAACAAATAGCATAATTCTTAACCTTTGACCTTATTCTTGAAACACAAAATGACCAATAAAAAGGTGTCAAGCGTATGTGTGTGTGTGTATATATTATTTTACTATAAAGTATGACTAGTAACAACGACATTGTTAAATTCTATTTATATTTTTATGTACAGTACATACGTACTTGTATTTATTACTTTATCCTTTTTTTATCTGTATGCCTATACTTTTTTATATTTTATTTTCACACCTAATTTTATGTTATATTTGTATGCTATGTATTATTTTATGCCTAGTTTATCTTTATACATATTTGTATGTTTTTAGCACTATGCTCTTTGCAACAAAAGGATGGCTATCCAATTTTGTATTACTTGTGACTTGTAAAGGCATTCTGATGATGATTTTCTGACGGTTTTTTTTTTCCTATTGTTGTAGACACCATCAACGGAGACAGAATGGCGGACAATAGCCCAGGACTTTGAAAGGAAATGGCAGTTTCCACATTGCCTTGGGGCACTTGATGGCAAGCACCTTCACATACAGCCTCCAAAAAAAAGTGGCAGTCTTTACCACAATTACAAGGGCAGGTTCTCTGTAATAATGATGGCTGCAGTAGATGCGAACTACAAGTTCATCTATGCAAGTGTGGGTAGCCAAGGTAGGGTTTCAGATGCTGGACTGTTTGCACACTCTGACTTGCGCAAAGCAATGGACCAGGGCCTACTGAACTTTCCTCCACCTGAGCCTTTGCCCAGCTCTGACATGATGCCCTACATGTTTGTGGGTGATGAGGCATATCCCTTAAGGCTTAAGGCATGACCTCATGAAGCCTTATCCATTCAGGCAGATGGAGCACAGTCAAAGAGTCCTGAACTACCGTCTCTCTAGGGCACGATGAGTGGTAGAGAATGCATTTGGCATTCTTGCCAACAGGTTGAGCGTTTTCAGGTCGACCATATGCTTGGAGCCAGACAAGGTGGTGAAGATAACAATGGCCTCCCTGTGCATCCACAACTTCCTCTGTGAGCGCAGGTCAGAGGCATATACACCTCCAGTCTTTACAGACTGGGAGAATGCTGACCACAACATGGTTGATGGAGTCTGGAGGAATCATGGGATGGGGGCTTTTCTGCCGGTGGAGCATAGAACACACCGCAATGCAACTATACCAGCAAAAATGCAACGAAAAACTATTTTGTCTCACCGGCAGGTAGCATTCCTTGGCAAGAGCAACACGCTTAGAAAAGTAAAAATAATTAAAAAAATAATGTAATGATAATTATAATGGATGCATTTTAAGTTTTAGTCTGGAAATGCATACTTTTTGTTGTGTATGGGTGTACTGAATTGTCTTCTGTTGTTAAAAGTTATAATCGCAATAAACGTCATTTATGTGCTTCAGTTATTGACCTGTTATTGATTTTACGCCCGAGTCCTTAATGACTTGTGGATTGTTTTTTATTTTTTTATCTTGAAACTTTACATGTACAAAAATGTAAACAAATACTGTAACAACTGAATCTATTGACAAGACACTATCACACTTGTGATGTAATGGCTTTCAAAAATGTACAGACAGACTGTTTGTAACTTGGGTTTCAAAGATTTATTGAAAAATGACAGTATATTGAACAGTAAAAAACCTGCACATTATGTTGTGTATATTTTACACCTGTGCAAAACCCAAACATATGCTTCTACTTACTTCAATGTCAACATAGCCTTTATTAACAGTTAAATATATTCACATAGGTTTACTAAGGCAATAGTGTCAAAATGTAAAGAATACAACAAAATGTAAATGCATGTTGTAAGAAAAATCTAAACAAATACTGTAACAATTTAAGCAATTCACAGCCTCTCAAGACACTTGCACACTTGTGATGTAATGGCTTTGAAAAAGTTATACACAACCTGTTTTGTAATTTGGGTTTCAAAAATTTGTTGAAAAAAAAAATACTGTATAGATTCAGTAAAAACCTGCACATTACCATGCAACTCCCAAACAGTGCTTCTACTTACTGCAATGTGCAACCTTTAATAACAGTTACATACAGTACCAGTCAAAACATTTGGACATCCAAGATAATGGGAAAGTGTGTTTAAACTTTTGACTGGTACTGTACATTCAAATAAGTGCAACAGTGCAGAAATGGAACAAAAAAACAATTCACTTAAAAGTTTCAACATAAACACTGTAACAATGTAAGCTATTCACAGGCTTTCATAGTGATTATGATCTTGCAGTGTCTGCAAAAAGGTTGGATGAGGACTCCGAGCTGATGCGTAATGAGGATAAGACTACCGGTGGCGGAGCTGAAATGACGGGTTGAAATGTGGATGGTGTGGGTTGTGCGTGTGAAGACAAGTATCTGTTCCTTTCAGTCTCCTGAATGTCATAGCAAGATTGAAAAAGAACATAATGATTATGATCTAAGTGTACAGGGTCTTAAATTAGCCTCACTTCCAATACAACCTGGTTCCCAAATGCTGTTAAAGGGTTAGTTCACCCCAAAATAAAAATTCTGTCATTAATTACTCATCCTCTTGTTGTTCCAAACCCGTTAAGACCTTCGTTCATCTTCGGAACACGAATGTAACTGTAATGTTCCCAGGTCCAGAAACGTAGTAAGGACATCGGTAAAACAGTCCATGTGACATCAGTGGCTCAACTTCAGTTTTGCGAAGCTACGAGAATACTTTTTGAGCGCAAAGAAAACAAAAATAATTGATTTAACTATTCTTCTCCCCCGAGTTACATCTTCCGCAGTTTTGGAGAGTACCCAAGAGCGTAATCGGCGTAATCAGCGTTGTTTATGTTCGGAGGAGAAAGTGCGCGCATGAACATAATCTGTGTAATCAGCGTTGTTTACGCTTAGGGGAAAGCATGCGCATGCTTTGTGATACTCTTAAGGGATTATTTTTATTGTTCACATTTGAATGACAAATTAAATAACACAAAATAATAGTCTCAAAAGCTTTAGATTTATTCACTATTAATAACAACCAAAATAATAATAATAATATAGATGATATAGATATACAGGATTTATTTAAACCTAATTACAACAGCAATCTTCAAATCAGCAATCAAATGAGTCAAGTAATTTTGCCAAACTATTTTGAAATATAATTAAAATAATTATGTCCAACACAATTCCAGTCAAAATAGGAGATTATAAGAAACTATAGCCATACCGTTACTATAACATATTCAACATGTATCCACCTACCTGGCAAAAACTTGATACTGTGGAGGACCAAGGATGTTGGCCTCTTGAAGGTCTCTTATTCACTGCACGTTCCCTAAAGTAAGCCAGTTCCAATAGAAAAATTAATAAAATATTGTGAAAAGTAAAAAAAAACTACAGTTGCAGTGAACATTTGTAATTGTGCCAGAGCTGGTATAAGTTCATAGTTTGGATATAAACATTGATGTCTAAGGTAGCGATCAAAATAGAGCAAGTAATCTTTTGAAAGTAACTGGCGCTTCAAATAACGTTTGTGTCGATTACATTGTTTCACCGCTAGGTGACAACAAGTGACTGTTAAAAAATGTATTCAAGCAAGAGATTCGTTAAAAAAAATTATTCATCCAGTAATGAAACAAGTGAAGTAAGTATTTGAGTGAGTCATTGAATCATCCATTCAAACCATGTTTTCATAATTTTAATATTAAATTGGTGTATTTTATATATTATATTTTAAATACATATATTATAATGTTTAGTAATTCATTCAAATTAATTAAACACTTTTAAATAGATTGCAGCAATTAATATTTTGTTACACATTATTTTGATTTGTTCAGAATTGTGGGAGAATCGTGATCTATATTTGAGACAAAAAATTGTGATTCTCAATTTATCCAGAATCGTGCAGCTCTTCTATATAGTATTACATTACATTCCGCGTGATAAAATATATAGATTTCACTGTGATCTGATTCTGTAATGTTTTTTATTGTTATTTAACATTACTGTAGTAAAATCATGTTTTACTACGTTTATACATGTGAAGACGAGTGGAGTATAAATTAGAAATAGATTTTAAAAATTGCTAGTTAGCGAATACGTATTAACAGCGTAAACATGAATTAACCATGCAACCATAAATCTTAATAAATTAAGTATATCAGCAATCATACATCAAAGAAGAAATCTCTTAGAAATATATTTGACCTAGGTGACGAGGATCACTCAGTCGCTTTGTGTCAAACTCAAATGCAGTTATGGGGTTTTTGACCAGCGAATGTGCGCAAATGTGCATTTTGTCCGTCATTAAAACGGCAGCATCACATAACGTTTTCATCAACAGGTTACAGAGTTTGTTGTAGCTATATGGGCGCTCAGTTTTTCCTGTTGTAAAATACATTTGGCCAAAATCTCATTTTATAAAAGATGAAATGCTACTGTACGCCCCGGTATGCACAGGCTATTCAAGTGACTCGATGGCAAATGCTAGCCCTCTCTCTCCGGTCCCATATGTTTCAGACCTCAAATACTAAAATATGAGCTTTTATAGACATATTGTTTCTTGCGTAAAGAAATCGCTGTACTTATTCAAACAACATGATCTAATTTTACCCTTGCAAGACTTTGTCCAGCTGCTGTGGAACTTAAGTTCATTCAGTCAAGATAGAGGGGGTGGAGTTATGAGGTTTGACCGACAGTTTGAGTGGATCCAACAAGATTTAGTCACAAGCTCTTTTTAAAGGAACACTCCACTATTTTTGAAAATAGGCTAATTTTCCAACTCCCCTAGAGTTCAACAGTTGAGTTTTACTGTTTTCGAATCCATTCAGCCGATCTCCGGGTCTGGCGGTAGCACTTTTAGCTGTAGCTTAGCATAGATCAGTGGATCTCAAACTTTTTTGGCTTAAGTACCCCTTTTTATGATTTTTTCAAGCCAAGTACCCCTTGACCAGACAACAACATTTTGCTTTAAGATACAGTGAAATTATAGGGAGCCCAGAGGCTGGAGAAACAGTGTAGCAGCCAGCAGGTGCCAATTTGAGTCCTGAATAAGAATAAAAGCGAGACAGTTATTATATATGATGCCCCCCGAGCAGGTTTATTTCTTATAAACATTTCTGTATGTAGCTTTACGCAACTATGTAAATCTCTTAAGTATTAGGCATAATAGTTATAGGTAAATCAGTGTTTTTCAGTTCAATAAAAGTGAATTGTGATCATTTTTTAACATTTTTTCAACAGTTACTTTTTTTTCAGTGTGTTTCAACTAGCAGTTCAGTTTTCATATGTCTTTATACAAGTCTAGTATGCCCATTTGTGTCAATTTGTCAGTGATCCTTTCAATGGGATACATGGGCCTGTCCTTCTCTTAAGATCTTTGACATTCTTGGTGGCAGGGAAGCTACAGCTGTTATCAGACTATTTTCAAGGCAAAGTCTGTTTCTTTGTTTAGTTTTTATCTGGGTCATTGCTGAAAATGAGGTTTCACAGAGGTAGGTAGAGCCAAATGGGAGTAGGTGTTCCAACACACGACGCGTTACTCTGCGCTGCTCAAAAACTCCACATTTGAACAGACAGTAGCAAATACTTAAAACTATTAAGAAAACATACTTACAGTCGCTGATTCAGAAGCGCCAGATTGTCATAGCAAAGCTTTTCCCTAGCTCAGGGTGCTCTCTCCTCACACACACCCAAAACTCTGTCAGGGAACAGTTTTCAAAAGTAGTCTGCAACCCATGGTCCGTGGATAAATCCAATAGCTCCTCGCTCAGGTGAACAGGTAGCATGCCACAGTTGCTTTGGGAAAGTGTAAATGGGTTTCTAACCCAATCCAGTTGCTCAGACTTCTCTCTTACATCAGGGAAGTATGATTTGAAACTAGAAATCACGTTAGCTAAGTGTCCATCCAGAAAGGTTTTTACTGTGTCTCTCTCCATATTCTCACTTACGACGAAGCTATCAAACTGAAGAAAACAGCTAAAATCGCCCTCTGTACACAGTCTCTTCCACAGCTCCGCTTTCTTGAGAAAACCACCAACTCGGTCATAAAATTTCAAAGTCGTAGTGTCCCTGCCTTGCAGACTGAGATTCAACTTGTTCAGTTTAGTAAAAATATCTGCTAGATACGCTAGTTTGGCAATCCAATTATTGTCCTTAATCAAAGTGGCAAGAGGGGACGCATTGTCTGACAAAAAGCAACACACCACATTTCGCAGCTCGAACAGCCTATTCAGTACTTTGCCTCTCGAAAGCCAGCGGACTTCGGTGTGTAAAAGGAGTTCGGTGTGTTCGGATCCCATCCCATCACATAATCTCCGAAACAGACGTGCATTCAGTGGTCACGACTTTATGAAGTTTATTGCCTTGACAGCGTCATTCAAAACTGAATTAAGCTCTGGGCTCATCTTCTTTGATGCCAGGGTTTCTCTATGTATAACACAGTGTGTCCACAGGATGTCAGGATTCTTCTGCCTTATGTGCGCTATGAGGCCTTTGATACGACCTGTCATTGATGCTGCTGCGTCAGTGCACACACTGTTAATTTGTTTTTCTCAGAACATGAAATCAGCTGGAAATCCCGTACCAATGTTGAAAATATCCTCTCCAGTTGTTCTCCCCTCCAGTGTTTTGCAAAAAAATATGTGTTCGTGAATGTCGCTGGTGTCCACATATCTCGCAAAAGCAACCAATTGGGCCTGTCCACTGACATCAACCGATTCATCCAATTGAAGCCCTGAGTTTATCCAACAGTTGCTCAACTACATCAGTCCCCATCTTGTCAATTCTACGCGAAACGGTGTCATTTGACAGCGGTACAGTTTTCATCTTGTCTGCTGCCGTTTTATCCAGCATGGCCTCAGCGAGCACAGCTGCAGCAGGAATTATCAGTTCCTCAGCCAGGCTAAATGGCTTTTTAGCTTTCGCCAAAAGTAAAGATACAGCATAAGATGCTTCGAGTGCTTTTGCTGATGCACTTGTGGCTTTTCTCATGTTCTCTTGGCATGATGTCAATTCATTAAATTTTCTTCTGACATTAAATTTTCTTCTGAAAAACTCCAGTGAGTTCCCGACCTGATGTGGGTGTTTAGTCCGGAGATGCCGTTGAAGATGAGATGGCTTCATTGTGCTGTTAGCTAACAGCTCACCGCATAAAAAGCACAGTGCTGAGGGAGGGTTATGTGAAGTAGATGTAAATCCCATCCCTATGTATTCATCACGAAACGGGCTGTATTTTTGAGGTTCTGGTTTGGTTTTTTTTTTTAGCATGTTTGTCTTCTGTCAGAGGAGCTTGTCCTCTTTTAAGAAGCCACCTGTCCATTTTATCGCAACCTCTCCTAACCTACATTATTTCGCGCGCAGACACTACTCCTGATTCCGGATCCGGGTCTCAATAAATAACTCTAATAACTTGAAATGCATTTTAAATTTATGACTTTATTTTTTAACAAAGATTGTGTAGTCCTAATTTCATATAAAAATACAATAACCTATTTTCACGATTTATTCCTAAATGTCAGTTTCCACTTTCTCTCACGTACCCCCTGCGTACCCCCATTTGAGAACCACTGGCATAGATCATTGAATCTGATTAGACCATTAGCATCTCACTCAAAAATGACCAGAGTTTCTATATTTTTCCTATTTAAAACTTGACTCTTCTGTAGTTACATCGTTTACTACGTGTATAAAATATATAGTCATTTTTGAGCGAGATGCTAATGGTCTAATCAGATTCAATGATCTATGCTAAGCTACAGCTAAAAGTGCTACCGCCAAACCCGGAGATCGGCTGAATGGATTCGAAAATGGTAAAACTCAACTGTTTAACTCTAGGGGAGTTGGAAAATGAGCCTATTTTCAAAAATAGTGGAGTGTTCCTTTAATACCTTTCATTGGCTAAATATTTGTAAAACAGACAGACTTTACAGTATTAAATAGGAAAATAGTGTGTCAATAATGCAAAATGACAATAGTAGTAAACACTCAATTTTCAGTTAAAGGCAGTTCATCATTGAATTCAGTGATGTCATCATCCAGCTCAGTTCAGTTTAAATAGTATCTGTGCAATCAAGTGGACAATATCGCTGGAAATTAAGTGTCTCTAACTAAGCAAGCCAGAGGTGACAGCGGCAAGGAACCAAAACTCCATCGGTGACAGAATGGAGAAAAAACCTTGGGAGAAACCAGGCTCAGTCGGGGGGCCAGTTCAACAAGGTTTTAGAACTTCAACTTTTCCAGGGGGCTGTTTCATAAAACTAGTTTACCAAATAAGCCAGGCTTATTTCAGTTCACTTGATTTGGTTTCATAAAGCAAAATTACCATATCTCAAGCTCAGTCACTGTTGCAACTTGTGCTGGGAAATTAACCTGGGGTGCGTTTCCCGAAAGCAACCATGGTCGCAAGTTCCGTTGTTGCTAATTGAATTCAACGGCAGTAACGACCATAGTTAGCTAACGATGGTTTTGGGAAACGCACCCCTGGTCTGGAGCAGGCTAACTGTCAGGCTAAGCCTGAGTTGTCGCTTAACCAGAGTTCCTCTATCAATGACCTGCAAGGAATACGATGAAATCAACATTAAGAAATCATGTTTTAAATGTACATTCCTTAAATGTACAACGTCACTAATCACGCAACACCGACGTGCTGCGTCATCTGCTGGAACTGCTTCAGTGTATGACAGTCAGCGGAAGTGAGAGACAAGTGTTTATTACGTTTGAAATATGAATATTTTTCTTTATAAAACACATGGATTTGCTACAGGGGGCCTTTATTCATCCCCCGGAGCCGTCTGCGGCACGTTTTATTATGAATGCGTGAGCTTTATTTGACGACTTGTGGACTGTTCAACTGCAACCAGTGGCGGCTCGTCAGGGGAGGCACAGCTTCCCCATCATTTTGAGGTGAAAATGGGAGGAGGACGATTTAATGTTAATAAAATTCACAATTCATTTCAGTTCATGTCTCAGAATGTGTATTTTTTTGTTTGTAATTTCAGTTGTAATATCATAACGTGAAAGCGCCGCTTTTCTATCGCGAATGTGCCGAATCTGCTGATGTAATTACAACCGCTAAT
>NW_015536547.1:193424-194529 GCF_001515605.1 Sinocyclocheilus anshuiensis
TATATATATATATATATATATATATACTGTATATATATATATATATATATTTTCTTTTTTTTTTTTTATGTGCCTGATATTTCAATAGATCGTACTAAGATATTTAAACATAGTTTGCTACGTGCGCATTCAGTCGATCAGCAATTATTTGCCAGCCTTTCTCTCTTATTTTATTTACTGCAGCAGTATTACCTTTCTTAGTAATTCAATCTTTCACTTCTTCGTATGCTACTGCTCAGTAGCAGTGAACATCGCTGCTCTCTCTTTACTTTTTGCCATGTCCGATCGATTTGATCCATGTTCGACCTCGAGGGCTGCTTAAGAAAAGCGTGTACGCGCAATTACCTTGACTATGCAAACCTGGCTCGAATTAGTGAGATTGCGTGAACTTAAATTGTCGTTTATGAAACCGCTTTAGTCCCGATTGATTTGTTAAGTTATCTCAAGTCAGGTTTTGGACTTTAATCCGCGCTTTTCTTAGCGTCTTTTAAAGGGGTCATAGGATGCCCATTTTCCACAAGTTGATACGATTCTTTAGGGATTTAATGAAAAATCTGTAACATAGTTTGGTTAAAATTTCTCAATTGTAGTGTAAAAAACACCTTTTTACCCCGTTAAAAACAGCTCTTTTCAGATCAAGCCGTTTTTGTAGCATTTTCCTTTAAATGTTAATGAGCTCTGCTGAGCCCGCCCCTCTCTTCCGAGCTGCTCTCAGAGAGACTGTTTACTTTAGCCACATTTTTCGTGAAACTTGCTAATTAGCACATTATTAGGAAAGGCGATTTGCAAAGATTCATTACAAAACATTATACTCACTTCTTCTGTAGATGAGGCTGGATCATGAATGATTAGCGCGAACACAGACGCATTTATGTAGATCGGGGATCGGTGCATTCCCTTCAGAAAGAAATGTAATCCTCTGCGTCTTCAGCGGCTCAGATGTAGTAGCAGTAAATAGCAGTAAATGACGACTGCTATGTTCATTATTACATCCAACAACAGAACACCTCAATCGCTTAGGAGTCAGTCTTGTCTACATCTGCTCTGGTGGTGAAACAATGGCAGACTGATGACAGCTCACTCAGGGCGGGTCTGAGGTAAGACA
>NW_015536547.1:194622-211170 GCF_001515605.1 Sinocyclocheilus anshuiensis
GACATCACACACAGGCTTCTGAGATCGGCTCGATTTGAGAAAGGGGAAAACATTTGACGAGATTTAAAAGATTTTTATCATTATAGGGTGGTTGTGTACACACACTGCCAACACACATTTCAGTTCAAACAACTTGTAAAAGTACATGTAGCATCCTATGACCCCTTTAAGAAACAGCCCCCAGGTAAGTTAATGTTATCAAACACACATATCACCAGTCTAATGCTACACAATGACATGACCAAATGTTTTTTTTGTTTGTTTGTTTTTTAACAGAGTTTTGAGGACCCAAGAAGCTCCTGTTGCGAGTTAGAGTTAAATGTGCAGTGAGTGATGCTGCGCAAAGACAGCTAATGTTTGAACATTACTTGAGCATCACATACCACTCTCAAAAATTAATATAAAGTTAAATCATCACCACTTGAAACAGCTTGAACAAAAAACATTACAACCTTCATGACAATACAATTTATTGCAGAACTGTATTATCTTGGTGTACCCTATTAACAGGGACTAGAAATTTAATCTATTTGAATATTCTGTCCTGTCGATGAGTAATGGCACTTTTTAGTCACAGAAGGTCAACGTTGCCTTAACTCACAATACAAGAAAAAAAAATTTCTATGTTGTTTTTACTTCTGGGTTTATTCACATATGCACAACTTGCAATGGGTACAAATGATACCTTTTTCTACAGACTTCTCTTGGCAGCCCTGCACTCCCACAACAATGGCAGCAGAGAAGTTACTTGAACCAGTGATGGTGAGGTGTGTAATGCGGTTCGCTACCCAAGATTCTGCAGAGGTGGCTAGGTAGTCCGTCCTGTTAAGGAACAGCCATCATACGTTTAGCAGTTTCAGTCAGTTCCTAATTATCATTAAGTAAGTCAAACCTTGAGTCAGCAATGAATGTGATCTAAACTTTTGCTTGCTTCTCCCAGCAAATGCATCAGCCCTCATGGAGTCTCTGAGAGAGGAATACTGCAGGTCACCACAGGCTCTACAAGAACGCAGCACTGTCTGTCTTCCACTACACCTGCTCCCCTTTCCAGATCCTTCCAGAGGATTAACAAGAATGAGTCTGTTGGCATGTATCTAGCACAGCATTCACGATTTAACACGTTAACAACATGCTAGTGTGATACCCGCACAGATGTTGGGCAAGTTACTGAAAGATTGTTAAATGTTTTTAAATGGGTCAGATGGTATATTTTTCTTTCGGTAGTATTTGTTTCGTACATCTACACACACACATACATACTTTATTTCTCTAGTGAACTAACGAGCTGTGGACACTGATGACTTGCCTGAAGTAAATGAAATGCTATGTGACATTATGTTTAGAAGCTGTTTTGTTGAAGTCTTTCTGTGGTTGAAACACTGATTGAGCGATTAAATGAGATGTTCATGCATGTTTATTTCGCATTAAAGGGGTCATATGATGCTATTTACATTTTTCCTTTCTCTTTGGAGTGTTACAAGCTCTTGGTGCATAAAAAAGTAACAGTTGCGATGTGTTTTGAGTTAGTTATTAACAGTGCTATGAGATACTGTAACTTTTACGATTTAGTGCTATATAAATAAAACTGAACTGAATTAACCATAAATGCAGAGCTGCTTGATATATATCTGATCTGAAGTTTTTGTACAGTAAGACAATTTGTTATTTTTTTTTTTTTTTGTCACCAAAATGGGGCCGTTCAAAACCTTTATAAAGTCCTCCTTCCTTTGGAAACTGTCTTCTAATGGCTGATACAACACATGCAGGTGTTGCACATATGGGTTCAGACAGCAAGCCTCAAAGCCTGAGTGCAGAGTCAGACGCTGCACATTAAGTGTGGGGGTCACATTTTCCACTAAGGCCTGGCATGCATCCAAGTCCCCTGCAGCACTGACTTCCCCTTAGCTGTGACCATGGCCTCGCATTTCCTACACAAGCACATAATGAAACAAAAATGTGTTTATCTCCCTCCCTCTCCTGCTGTGATGAGAAACCACTGTATCATTTAACGTTAGTGTGGACGGATATTAACGAGTGTGATATACACCTGATCAACGCTTACTCATTTGTTACTGGTAAGTATCAATACTCATAGATGACCAATATTAGCTTTGCTATTGCCTGATTACATATCGTTAGCTAACGTGTATATCTATAAGCTAACACTGGTCTCTTACCAAGACACTTGCCCTGTTCTCCTCACACCACAACTCAATTAGTCTCCTCTGACCATTCTTCTCTCTAATCCTGGCCTGTCTTGGCCGGCTCATAATTGTATGGTTGTGGTCCGTCATACGAGTGTGAATAAACATTTACAATTTCCTCAGCGTCCGAACTGTCATTGCGAAAAAACTAACCCTTTAATGATCACCACTTAACATTGACAGTAAATAAGTGCTTTAAACTCTCACATACTCACTGGGTTCAACAGGACATCTGGTGGCTCCAACAAGCACACAGAATTGAGCACACTATGAAACAAAATATGTTAGGGCAAAGATTTTGTCAAGAAAAAGCAAAAACCTATATATCAACCTTTTATGAAGTCACTCCTTCTATTAGGTGGTATGGTTTCAGAAGCTGTTCCTCCCTCTATTCCCTCAATGATTTGGCCTCCCCTTGTTCAGGTCCAAGGCCAACTCCTCTGCAGGAGTTAAGGGTGTTGGTGGTGGCCCGCCCCCAGTTCCAGCTACATCACTCTTCTTTTTGGCAGCTGCATTTCATAAATATGTAATCGGACAGTTCTAGCATCAAGCCAATTATACTTAAGTAGTTATATAGCCTATATACTTACATTTCTGAATAATATTTTTATATTTAATTTTCACCTGCTGCCACGTTGCTGCTGTTTAAAAGTGTCCTCAAAATAAGTGAAATGCATAGTAATACATACATATATATATATATATATATATATATATATATATACTGTATATATATAAATATATATAAATTAAAAATGACAAACACAACAGAAACTTTAAAAATGACTAACACTTTAACATAATTGTATGGTTGTGGTCCGTCATACGAGTGTGAATAAACATTTACAATTTCCTCAGCGTCCGAACTGTCATTGCGATCCATTGTTTTCCTATCGTTTAAATCGACCGCTCTCCCTCTCGTTACGTCACGTCCGGTTTTGGCGGTTTTCATATGTGGAAGTACAATTTTCTCACAAAAACTAAAATACGCTATTGAGGCTTCTGGAGTAAAGTATATTTTAAAGAAAATCGAGTTCCTAAGTTATTTTTCTATACATTGCATATTGCAGGTTAGAGACCCCAGTGAGGCCTTTAAATGCTGTCCTTACCAAAAATCTGTGGTCCATAACAGCTTGAAAGGCAGTTTTGATGGAGTTGAAAGAAGTCTTGGAGCTAGCCTGGTGTTCATCATTTACTGATGAAACCGTAGACTATTTTGAGGGCAAAATCAGTGATCATAGGCAGGCACTGCAAGAGTGTTTCCCGGAGGTCCACTGCCTTCCTAAACATCATGTGGAGTTTTACCACACCCTAGTGAAAGGCTTTGGGCCCCTGGTACATGTTTGGTCCATGCGATTTGAAGCCAAACACCGCTTTTTCAAAAGAGTTGTGCATGATGCTCAAAACTTCAAAAGTATTTTGAAGACAATGGTAGTCAGACACCAACACATGATGGCATATCATCTTGCTGCACCATCATTTTTCAAGCCAAAAAAACACAAGCATCCAGGGTTGACTCTGTTCTGGTTCAAGCTATACCAGAAGTGGCTCGGGTACATGTTAGAAGACGAACAATGATATTTTTGGTAATCCACGTTTGTTTGTATCTGTGGCTCTGATAGGTGTTTGCTGTGATATGAACGTCTTCACTTGATATAAAGTATTTTAATAATGATGTTCCCATTTTTAGATTGCCACGTATCGTAATACATCAAAGTCTGACGGTTTCTGACAGTTCATCATATTTTTAATTTTCATTATATGTAACCTGAAGCTTGAATTGATTGTTTACATTTAATATAGCAGTTTTCCAGGGATCCCTAACACATCCATTTCTGATCTGTTTGCTTTTTTTACTGAACAGCTTCACCATGTTTAAGAGGGATAGGGACATCCTTTGAAACATTACTGAACTCTTTAGCAAATCAGCTCAAAAGGGAAATGTATATAAATTGTTACAATTAATTATGATTAATTACAATTATTTATATCAGCTGCCAGTAGTAACTGTAGCAGAATTAATTTGCCATCAACTAATCTGTTCGTCCAGCGAACATTCAGTGTAAGTTCACATCAACTCTAAGAAAGGATATGTTCGTGGCCACAGAAAAGATCTTTCCTACAGTATTAATGCATTAGAGCATGTAGCTAGATCAGAATCATAAAGGGACATTATTCACAAGCAGTGACAGAATCAGAAACTCGTGTAATCTGTTCACAAAAGTTTATTAGCTAAGAACTAACACACATAACTAATCTAAACAAACAAACATACAATCACTTATACATGGGGGCAGGGCAAGTGAGACTGGACGAACCATTAGAAAAACAAGAAAATGCAGCTATGGAAAAGGAGTCAGTTAACCGTTGAGTTAAAAACCATCAGCGCCGTTTTACAACGGGGTCTATAGCTTATACTAAACCTCTGTTTCGTTTAGTTAAATGTACGATTCTTGCATTGCCAGATGTGTCCGGATGCAGTTTGATGCAGGATGAAAGTCTTGATGGTTTCAAGGTTTGGACTTGCGATCATGCACCTTCTTCCGGGTTTGAAGAGTGATGAACTCCAAAGATGTTCTGACTCGATGGTGATTGGGAGTTTCTTCCCAGGTGGAAAGTGAAGAAGAGCTAAGAGAGACATCAGCTGAGATCCTAGGATCTTTGGTGAATGGAAAGTCAAGGCCGAAGCCTGGCACAAACTTAAGGGTTCCAGAAGAGTTCTAGCTCACATCCTCATCTTCTCTGAATCTAACAGAACTGCAGACTGGCTGTGTCGAGGTCTGCCAGGTGCGGCTGCGTCGGCTCTGGGACTTAACAACCAGCAGACAGGAAGGTGATGAGAGACGAGTGAAGAGACTTAAAAGCCAGACGGATCACTAAAGTGAGGCCTTTTAAGTTCTGTGGAGGTCACACCTCTCGGGGGTCAAAGAGCCAATGGTGACTTGCACTTTTGGAGGGAAAGTCTACGACTCTTTGTCTTAGAGCATGGTATTATGCATATGTAATTCGATTGGGTGTTGATGCAAAAACTACTAAAAATTCTTAGAACACTAATATGTTGCACAGGTATAAACATATAATATACACTTTCAATTAGATCATGCGAAGACGAATTCATAGAGACCAAACATGGTATAGATGAAATTGTATTAACTAGTGATCTATCATAAGCATGCATAAAACAGTATACAATAGACAAGACCATATAAAAGAACATAATCATACACAATGACCTGGGGATATGCATGATAGGAAGGTTATAGAAAAAATTGTCTATGAATGAATGAAATAATGTCCTATAGCCGTATGTGTCTGTTTTAGAGAGAATTAAGTAGAGGTGGAAGATTCTCTCTACATACTTTTAGGTCGTAAAGTTTATTTGGTCTGGCTGAGGTGTCCTGGTTGCCATGGTAACCAGGGGCCTGGAGGACGTTTACAGACATATAGGCACAGAGTCTGGTGTGGGGTCTGTGCTTATTTGTTAATCTAATGAACAATTGTGTGTCTGATTGGTCCAAATGCTAGTGTTTTGGCATGTTTGTAACATTATATTGACTATTAGTTCTTCATAATTAATTTTAAATATAATTTAAAATGTAACAATTTGAAATGCAATGAAAGTAATTCAAGATGTATCTGAAATCTATTCAATACGTAACCCAATGTAATTAATTATAACATGCCTATAAGATTAGCCCTAGCAGAAAAAAGACATAAACACAATCATATTGGATATGGCTCCATTCATAATGTATGCAACATGCAGCATGTAATGACAGTGGTGAGGGACTTTTTTTATAAATACCTTTTTGTGTTTAGCAGAAGACCGTAATTTTGAGATTATAACATGTGACATTCTGCTTGGATTAATTAATTAAGCATTTCTATGGCAACACCATCAGTGCCTAAAGTAATCTGCAGTGGTCAGGTGGTTCAGTGGTCACATGGTACAAGTGGGAGCTCTAAGAAAATTCCCAGTTTAGAAGCTGTAATTACAAGTTCTACGTGGGCATGAATGCTTTTTTATGGTAATTACAACATGGCATGAATGCACATACAAGGACTCATACCTTACATCTGGTGGACATTTTTCTTTGAAGCCATCTTTGATTTTTTGTATTGTCCCTTTTTTTTTGTTTTTATCACATTCAAATGCACTTAATTCATGTCTAATTTCATGCAAGTGTTTGGTCCGCTGTTTCATGATTGCATCATCAGCTGGACTCTTCCGCAGGACAACATCCTTGTTGAAGGTTCAATGATATGGAGCCCTGGGTCTGTTAAGAGATGCACAGTTTAACCACAAGCTGCCTTCGTTCCTCTTCAGAACACAAATTAAGATATTTTTGATGAAATCCGAGAGCTTTCTGACCCTGCATAGACAGCAACACAACTGAAAAACCCAGGCCCAGAAAGGTAGTAAGGACATCGTTAAAACAGTGACATCAGTGGTTCAACCATAATGTTATGAAGCTACGAGAATACTTTTGCTGAGTGAAGAAAACTAAAATAATGAGTGTATTCAACAATTTCTTCTCTGCCATGAGTTCTCATGCGTGTGGTGCTGCTGACGCGGGAGCCGGCGTTCTGATGTAAAACCCGGATGCGCTGCGATTCGGGCATCCAGTGCACACTTTAGCACCATTTTAAAGACTACACCAAGACAAAGCACAATCAATGTAGAATTCAATAGCTTGTATACAGCATGCATCTTCCTCTGCTTGTAAACACAGCGCAGTGCATCCGGGTTCCATGTCAGAATGCCGCATACGTTGTGCTAGTTTCGTGAACACGCGGCGGAGACTGACACAGAAGAGAAGAAATTGTTGAATGAATTTAATGAATTTTAATTGGTCAAATACATATTTAATATTTTGTGTTGTAGATCTCGAGTATTCACAGTGTGAAAATCAGTGATTATTTATGACGATGTATTTCTGACGATTTCAATAATTTAACTTTCCTTTGTTATACATTTAAAATGTTATTTGTGTAGTAGATACTGGTGATTGTTTAATTAAATTGCTTGTTTGTATAATAGTGATAAATGTGGGATCCTACACAATTCATGTTTTAGTCAGGGGTATATTATGTAGCGTATTAGTGGATGTGATGTATAAAAATGGAAATTGTCCAGTATTTAAATGGAATACGTGTGTGTTTAGTGATTGAACACTGGCTAATTAATAATGACAACACTTTAATTAATGAATTAAAAAGTGGGTGGAGGGATTGAATTGCTTTACACACTGAAGAAGACCTTGAGCCGAAACGTTTGTGTTTTTTCCTATTGGTGATGAATGTAAAATAAAATGTAAAAAGAATACTTTTTTTTAGCGTGCGGCTCATGGTCTCATATACTAAGAAACTGTTGAATAAAATCATTGTTTTTGTTTTCTATGGTGGGTCAGAAAGCTCTCTGATTTTATCGAAAATATCTTAAAGGAACACTCCACTATTTTTGAAAATAGGCTCATTTTCCAACTCCCCTAGAGTTAAACATTTGAGTTTTACCGTGTTCGAATCCATTCAGCCGATCTCCGGGTCTGGCGGTAGCACTTTTAGCTGTAGCTTAGCATATATCATTGAATCGGATTAGACCGTTAGCATCTCGCTCAAAAATGACCAAAAAGTTTCTATATTTTTCCTATTTAAAACTTGACTCTTCTGTCGTTACACTGTGTACTAAGACTGACGGAAAATGAAAAGTTGCGATTTTCTAGGCCGATATGGATAGGAATTATACTCTCATTCCGGCGTAATAATCAAGGAACTTTGCTGCCGTACCATGGGTGCAGCAGGCGCAATGATATTACGCAGCACCTGAAAATAGTCCCCAGCTAGGTTTTACATTTGATTACTTTATTCAATTTCTGTCCCTAAAATCTAATGTTAGACCTACCTAAAAAACCTGAAAAGCACTGTTTATTTTATTTGTATCTTTGCTCTATTGTATTTATTTGTGTTCTTACTTTCTTTATTTTTATTTGACAATATAGTTTTTCCCTAAACATAGCACATACCGAACCGTACCAAAACCATGATACAAACAGAACCGCGAGTAAGTTGAACCGTTGCACCCCTACTACCGCCAGACCCGGAGATCGGCTGAATGGATTCGAAAATGGTAAAACTCAACTGTTGAACTCTAGGGGAGTTTGAAAATGAGCCTATTTTCAAAAATAGTGGAGTGTTCCTTTAATTTGTGTTCCAAAGATGAACAAAGGTCTGACGGGTTTGGAACGACATGAAAGTGAGTAATTAATGACAGAATTTTAATTTTTGGGTGAACTAACCCTTTAATTCTCAGACTTATCTAATGCAGATCTGAACCTGCAGAGCTCAGAGACAGGATTGTGTCCAGCAACACATCAGGAGAAGATTACAAAAATATTTGGTTGCATTGAATGTTGAAGAGCACAGTGGCCTTCATAATTCTTAAACGGAAGAAGTTTGGAACAACAAGGTCTCTTCCTAGAGCTGGTCGTCTGGCCCAATTGAGCAATCAGGGAAGAAAGGCCTTTGTCAGGTTCTTGGTAACTACTCCTCCAATCAACAGTGGTTGAGCTCCAGAAGAAACTCGAAAAACCTGAAGAAAAACCTGTGCTCAGTGCAAGACACACGAAAGCCTGCTTGGCACCTAAAGAATTCTCAGACTGTGATAAACAATATTTTCTTGTCTGATGAACCTAAATTCCAAGCATGACATCTGGAGGAAACCAGGATCTGCTTATCACCTGCACCATCTCAGCAATAACGAATGGTGGTGCTAGCATCATGATTTGGGGCTGTTTTTCAGTGGTGGAGACTGAAGTACTGGTCTATGTAGAAGGACAGCTGAATGCACCAAAATACAGATGTATGCTTAATGAAAACCTGCTCAAGAGTACTAGGCCACATGATGTTCACCTTCTATTACACAGCCAAGACAACATCAGAGTGATGACTCAAGAGAATGCCCTTTAATGGCCCAGACAAAACCCACACTTGAAACCAATCAAACGTCTGTGAAGAAAACTGAAAATATTAAATGTTGTTCAATAACTGTCCCCATCCAACCTGCCAGCTTGATCAGCGAAGATCAATGGCAGAAAATCCACAAGTCCAAAAAAGACTTGAGACTGTAATCCCTGCAGAAAGGTGGTTCAATAAATTACTGAAATTTTGCTTTGTCATTATGGGGTATGGAGTGTAGACTGGTGTAAAAAATAATTAAAAGAATGTTAGCTTAAGGAAAACAAAATGTAAAAAAAAAAGGTCTGAATACTTTCTGAATGCAGTGTAGATGGCTTTATGCAATTTATTAATTTCAACGCATTGTCCTTAATCTAATAAATCAGCAACAACTCTATACATTTTAAATCAGAGCATCTACCATAACTGCTCAATATTTTAAATTATAGCAAAGAAGATGAATGGGTGTGGCCACATGCATTCATATGAACATGACAAAAGAAAATAAAAAGCTTCAATTTAAAGTTTAAAGAGAAGTAGAATGCAAATGAACTATCTGAACATGGCCAAACCACTTGTGATGATCATGGTGGATTCTTTTAGGAACATGGAGTATCTGAATTTGAGGCACATTCTGAGCCACTTCAAACTCTGTCCACAAAAAGAACAAGAATAGGGTCTACTGTATGCATGACTTTCCACATGCATCTGAAAAAGAACTTTTTGTGACACTGATCACAATTAAATCAGCTTCATCCAGAATGAACAAGCAGGTGATTTTTTTAAATTGCTCCTTTTTGTAAATCTCTTTTCACACTTGGAACTTTGTCATTTCTGTCCAGAGTGAGTTTGCAAATGACTTTTCGTGTCTATGATATGTGAACTCCTTTCACACAGAAGACACTTAAATCTTCTCTCCACTGTGAATCCTCCTGTGGTCATCTAAGGCTCCTCTAAATCTGAAACTCTTTCCACACTGATCACATACAAATGGCTTCTCTCCAGTGTGAATTCTCATGTGGGCGTCTAGATTTCCTTTTTGATTGAAACTTATTCCACACTGTTGGCAGGTGAACGGGTTTTCTCCAGTGTGAATCCTCATGTGGACTTTCAAGTTTTCTTTTCGACTGAAACTTTTTCCACACTGTTGGCAGGTGAATGGGTTTTCTCCAGTGTGAGTTCTCATGTGGTCATTAAAGTGTCCTTTTTGACCGATATTCTTTCCACACAGCTGGCAAGTAAACGGTTTCTCTCCAGTGTGAATTCTCATGTGTCTTTTGAGGCTTGTTGGTCGATTGAAACTCTTTCCACACTGTTGACACATGTAAGGTTTCTCTCCTGTGTGAACTCTCATGTGGACTCTGAGGCTACCTTTATTAGTATAACACTTTCCACACTGTTGGCAGGTAAAATCACATCTAGTTCCAGTCTTTTGAGCTCTTTTTTGCGACAAAGTATTTTCAGTCTGATTGACATTAATTTCAGAGTTCTCTCTTGAGTGAATCCTCATGTGCTGATTAAGGGCTACTGAAAATCTGAAACTCTTTCCACACTGATCACAAACAAATGGCTTCTCTCCAGTGTGAATTCTCATGTGGCCGTCAAGATTTCCTTTTTGATTGAAACTTTTTCCACACTGTTGGCAGGTGAATGGGTTTTCTCCAGTGTGAGTTCTCATGTGGACTTTCAAGATTCCTTTTCGACTGAAACTTTTTCCACACTGTTGGCAGGTGAATGGGTTTTCTCCAGTGTGAGTTCTCATGTGGATAATAAAGTGTCCTTTTTGACCGATATTCTTTCCACACTGTGGGCAAGTAAACAGTTTCTCTCCAGTGTGAATTCTCATGTGGACTTTGAGGCTTGCTGGTCGAATGAAACTCTTTCCACACTGTTGACACGTGTAAGGTATCTCTCCTGTGTGAACTCTCATGTGGAATTTGAGGCTATTTTTATTAGTATAACTCTTTCCACACTGCTGGCAGGTAAAACGACGTCTAGTTCCAGTCTTTTGAGCTCTTTTTTGTGACAAAGTGTTTTCAGGCATTTTCTGTGAACAGCTAAAAGATTTTCTCCGGTTATGAAAGCATGTTTCTTCATACTGATCTTTATGTTCATTTTCTTTCAGTTCTTGATTCTCCTCCTTCAGTGCCATTGGGTCTAAGGTGGAAAAATAAATAGAAAAATAACCCTAGTTTAAAATGGCACAAAGCAATGTATACATAAACATTCAACATGTAAAGCATCAAAACCTTTAGATCCTACATACAATAAGCTGCTCTCAGAAACTCTACTCGATATTGTTAACTTTTAGCTTTTCAGTTTAGCTTAGCAATTTCTTTTCAGAAATGAAGCCCCATCATAACAGAGACTGTCCCTGTAGATCAGGGATGTGTAACTTTGGTCTTTTTATGGCCACCGCCCAGCAGAGGGCCATTCCAACCCTAATTAAACACACCTGCCTGTAATGTTCAAGAAATCCTGAAGACTTATTTTAGATTGTTCAAGTGTGTTTGATTAAACTTTGCTTTGATTACACTTTGTTGAGCATACAGGGTTGTGATTACTCCTACTGAGAAGTCGCTGATCTGGGCTGCGTTTCCCAAAGCATCGTAAGCCTAAGATGATCATAGCTCCATTGGTGGCAATGGGTCTACGATGTACTTAGGCTTACGATGCTTTTGGGAAATGCAGCCCTGGTGTGTAGTGTGCACATAACAGCAACTATTGGCGCTTTTCCACTGCATGGTACGGCTCGGTACGGTTCACTTTTTGGGGGTTTTCCACTGGGTACAGTACCTGGATAACGACATGTGAATAATCCTGCCCACTCTAAAGCGGTACTGAACTGCAGTGGAAACGCAAACCGTGCCGAGCCGAACCGAGTCGTACCACGCAGTGGAAAAGCATCATAAATGGTATCCCAGACAGTGGTGCAGTGTGAGAAGAGCAGCAAACCAGCAACTTCAATTCCAGGTTCACACTGCATGATCTTTAGAAACATAAACATTAGATTTCTATGTGCCTGTGCTTGTCAGTTTTAGATTTCCTACACAACCTGAAGAACTCTCCAGATCTCTACATGTTAGCGGAGTGTATTAATGTTATCAAAGATGGTATTGCTAGGCTAGTAATTTTCTTCTATTAAATTCTTGCAAAAATAGAGATATTAAAATTAAGAACCTGTGTGTTATATTGGCAGCAGTCTTTTGATAATCACTTTTCTGTTTATAGAACAGACATTATCCATCTTAGATAAGTTACCGTGTTTAATCAATGTTTAATGCTCTCTTTGTTATGTTGGACAGACCCCCTCCTGAAGTTCACCGCTTCCTTTTAAATGAACTTATTGTTTATTTAAATGCCTACTGTTGTGGTCTTGTGATGTTCTGGGGTGGAGAGAGAAGAATTACTTTTTATGTTGCCCCTCACCAACCCTAGACTCGGAGGACGTAACATTTACACACAAGGCTTTTAAACGGCTGGTTTAAACTCTCCGTGTCTGCACGAGTGCATAGCCTTTATTGCATAGGTGTCCAAACCATTTGAAGTAAAGTATGTTTTATTTTTATTGTATATAAAGTTTATTAGTTAGAATGATAATTCATTTATATAGGATTTAAAACTATTAAAGTTGTTTTGTATATATTGTCTGATAAGTAATTTTTGTGTAATTTATCATCTTCACAATCACTACACAAACTGACATACATACATAATATATACATAACGAAACAGTTGCTGAGGTTGTTGATCAATTTAGCTTTAAACATGTTATATCCATATATTTTGTTCAAATATCACAAATAATAATCTCACGGTTTACTGAGCATTACATGATTTATTTATTTTTTCTTTGCAGAAGGGGTTTTGGATTGATACACAACCTGATCAGTTTATACATAATGAAACTGATTCATCAAGCAACTCCACGTGCAAACTACTTCTTATCACCGCTTCTTCCTGATGTCATGAAAACTAATTTTATTTGACGTGCCAATTCATTCTGTCATTATCATGTTAATGGTATGTTATGAACATGTAGATCACTTTAGTTCCCAAACCTGTTCCTGGAGCCCCAACACTGCACATTTCCTAATTTGAAGGGGTCATTGATTATGATTTCACTTTTTTTAACTTTAGTTAGTGTGTAATGTGGCCGTTTAATCATAAACAACATCTGCAAAGTTACGACGCTCAAAGTTCAATGCAAAGGGCGAAATTGTCTTTTACAGAATTCGCTTTTTAAGGCCTACAACAAACAGCTGGTAAGGACTACAACAAGCTACTTCCTGGGTTAGTGACATCACAAAGCCTGTAAATTTACATAAACCCTCCCCCAGAAAAGGCAAAAGGGTGGGGCCATTTATGTTGTAGTAAGGATGTAAACAAAGGGCAACGCTGTTTGGCTTTGCTAGCCATTTAGCAAAATGCTAATTCATAGTTAACCGTGAAATGCCTACAAACACCTACAAAGTTCTTGTTTTTATCCCACCAGCGAACTTTGAATGTTGTCAGATAAGTGAGAACATGCACTCTTGGGGTTCTACTTTAATTTTTTATGCCCTTCCCTTGCTACCTTTCCTCCATCTCATGGACTCAGATGTACATCATTGCAAGCTGTTGCCAATTACTGGTGAAACCCACGTAATGGGTTTAAATGAAATACCTTAATCCAAATCTCTTGATCACTTGGAATCCACTATGAAGTTAATTTATAATTTACTTTTTTTACACCCTGTTCTGTAGGCCTATAGGGCTGTTAGAGAAAACCTAAAATAAAAATACACAAAAATAGAACAATAGAGCGAAAGTGAACTTCAAGTACAAATGTATGTTTTTAAAGGCATGTATGTCTACTTATCTCTAATTTTTCATAATGTAACATGACAATACGTGACATGTCATTAGAGTTGGGTTTTGAGAATCAGTTCCAAATTTCCAAGAACCGGGCATTTGGTAAGACTCGCATATTTCGATTCCATTTAACGATTCCTGCGTTAACATTTTGATGTGATTTTAAACCAGTCAAGTGCAAGAAGGGAAGGAACTTGCGCACTGTTTTGCTTGCCGCGTGCGCACATTTGAAGCGCGAACACAGAGTTCCGTGCATCTCCAGAAAAGGTAGTTCCGAGCCAGAACAGACTCCTCTATTTTACATTTTGCTACCAATAATTATGTGAGTATATCCTTGTAAACACACCCATTTTTGTCTCAAGTGAACATAAACAGATGAGAAAGAAAGCGTGTGTGTAACAGTATTTTTTAAATCCACGTGCGTTTGGTGTTAAAGAGACAGTATATCCTAATAAACATGTGCTGACTGTCATTAATGTTAATCAAAGAACAAAAGAAAATCATTCACTGATCTTGACTGAATATTTTTTGTAACTTTAATGAGGATTAATATATATTTTAATGAAATGAAAACTATGCTGTCTTTTTAAACTTTTGATTTTAATTTTTATACCTGAAATTTGTTCAGTTGAATTTATTTATGCTATTGTTAACTGATGTTGTTCCCATTTTATTACTGACTGTACTTGACTTTACAGGGGTCATTGGATGCAAAATCCACTTTTACATGGTGTTAGCATATCATGTCTTAGCAGTGTGTGGACACAACACCCTACAATGATCAAAAAAATCCATTCACTACTTTTTTTTTAATCCCTAAAAAACCTGAAGTCTCAATAATCAAGATGTTTTGATTTTCTGAGCAATATGACATCATACAGCTCAAGCCCTGCCCACAAACGCTAACAGACTATCCCGTATTATTAGTATATTCTTACAACCAGTTGTACACTGTCCACCATTTTCTTCATGTTTGAGCAGCTGTAGCAACATCTCGTTTTGTAGATGTAAAAGTGAACATAAGAGTCTTCATGTTCTATCAACGTAAGAGCCACTGAGGACGCAGTGGGTTAGTTTTCTTTTTAATGGTAATGCACCACCAAATACACCTAAATTCGTTTATATCTGCACAAATCATTTTACTCCAGACTGCTTTCTGAACGAGGGACAATTCAAGGCAGGCTTTGCTAAAAAGTTAAAACTCACAGATGGATCAGTACCTATTGTTCATGATCCAGCTGCACCTCTAGAAAAATTAAGTCTCACACTTAATATTGTTTATGATTATTTGCAAAATGCTTTTCCTGTTCCAGGGAAGAGAGAGGCAGGGTGAGCAGTAGCTCATTATCATTTAAAGAGACATGCACCGAAATGGGTCGCTGTGAACAGAGCTGTTATTTTCAAGGTAAAATGGTGTCGTTTTACACTACCATTGAAGAATTTTAACCAAAGTATGTTAAAGATATTTCATGCAGACCCTAAAGAATCATTCCAACTTGTGCAAAACAGGCATCCGATGTCCCCTTTAACAATTTGACATTTGATTTTTTTTTTTTATGTTATAATTATGGGCATTTTATGCCTTTAATGTGAGAGAGCTGGCAGGAAAGCGTTGGGTGGAGAGAGGGGAGCAGGAACAGCAAAGGACCTCAAGGCGGGAATCAAACCCGGGTCGCCGTGAGCGCAGTTGCGCTATATGTCGACGCACTAACCACAAGGCTATCGGCGCCAACTTTGAAATTTAGTCTATTTTGAAAATTAGTCTAATTGTTTTGGCTGTGGTATTTTTGTTAAAACGTGTTCTAAGTGTTCTGTAGGCTGCTAATTTTTGCTTATGTTATGCAGCTGCAACAGAATGCTTTGTAAAAAGACAGAAAATAAATTAGTTTGACAACTAAATGTTTGACTTTTCTTTTTTTTTTTTTTACTTTATTGGAATCGAAACTAGTAATGATAAGCTGAATCTGAACTGGAATCAATCAAATTCAAACGATACCCAACCCTACATGTCATAAAAACAAATGTCCAAATAAAACCACTTTAATTATGACATTGTCCATAAAGATAATTTCTGTAGAGCTGGACATTTTAATAAGGATGAAATGAATGAGTTCAGATTTAAGAATGAAAACCAACCTGTTTGTTCCTCAGTATCTTCTTGTTTGACTCTGAATGCTTCTTCAATCCTCATGTCTTCACTCTCCTCTATAATAAACGCCATCTTTGTTTGGGTCTCAGTATCTTCATGTTTCACTCTGAATGCTTCTTCAATCTTCATGATAACAGAAAGGAAAAATAATTTAAAACAATCTCTGGGTGCGTCTCAATAAGCTTCCTAGTTCAGTAGTCAGCGCACTAATAAGGGAGTCAGTAAGAGAGTTAATGGCTTTAAATGACCTAATAAGAGGAAAACATCCAAAGCTCGAATTTAAATTAATATAATACATTAAATAAAAATGAGGCTGCGTTTTACTCACCCCCGATGCATCCTAGGTGTATATGACTTTCTTCTTTCAGACGAATCCAGTCGGAGTTA
>NW_015536547.1:211395-214127 GCF_001515605.1 Sinocyclocheilus anshuiensis
GACACTTTATTTAATGGAAAGGTGCTTTTTATTTCACGTCTTTTGGACAGAAGCAATGCAACACCCGCTGAGTGCAACGATAGAGCTTGAAAGATCAAAGACAATTTTTAATAAAACTCCGAATGGATTCGTCTGAAAGAAGAAAGTCATATACACCTAGGATGCATCGGGTAAAACGCAGCCTAATTCTTATTTTTGGGTGAACTAACCCTTTTAAGTTAGTTTTATTAATTTATTTTTATTATTAAGATTTATATTTGGTATTTGATTTGTAGATCACATTTAACAGATTCCACTTCCATGAAAACATTTACAGTTGGTTTGTAAAAGTCATCACAAATGTTTGTTCTCGTTGCATTTACACTGTTTTGAGCAGCAGGAATCGTCATCATTTCGCAATGCAACCGATTCAATTGACTCGAAAAAGTTTCACAAAGCTCTCCCAGATAGCAAGCAGACATTGATTCAATGTCGATCTGGTCAGTATCGGTCGTCAATCAAATTTCGATGTTGAATCAACGTTCACTATTTGGTCGGAACATCAGAACGTTATTTCGGCGAAAATAAAACATCGATTCAACGTCAAAATCACGTTGACTCATCAACCGATACAGCCGACGCATCTGATCGAAATCATAACGTCTGATATAGGTTGAAACTTGGTTAGAGGAATCGGAGATCTGCGCGTACACTCCCACAGAGAGGAAAAGGGTAACTACATTTATTTTTATTCATTATTTTATATAGTTTGTCCTTCTGTCACTGAATATTGGGCTACTTAAACTCTGAAGTGGAATATGAACGTTTTAAAAACAATGACTCACAAAACATTTTAACTTGAGCTTTGTCGAATGTTTATGGAGCGGAGGGAGTTGCCATGGAAACGGGGCGACTGACAACACTGAAAAGCTGCACGCTCCATCTCTCGCTGCGGTTTTCAGTGCTTTCGGTAAGTTTAGTCCATGAAATCGCACAAATATCATATGCAACTGTTTCTGACACTTCTCTTGCTTGTATTTGACCCGCTTCTGTTGAATTTACTTAATAGAAATGGTTAGTGTCTTCGAACAAGTCCGTTAGCATCTTAACCGTTTTCAGAGGAGGTAACGTTATGCTAACTCCATAGACTGAGCTCTTTATGAAAGTTTGGTATTTTAATAACATATTTATGTGTAGATGAGAGGCTTTGACAGTTCTGTAAAAGTTTTGCTGGTCATTTTTCAATAGGTGAATGGAAATAGGCTTTTTTATTTAACCTAAATATATATATATTGAAACTTGGTTAGAGGAATCGGAGATCTGCGCGTACACTCCCACAGAGAGGAAAAGGGTAACTACATTTATTTTTATTCATTATTTTATATAGTTTGTCCTTCTGTCACTGAATATTGGGCTACTTAAACTCTGAAGTGGAATATGAACGTTTTAAAAACAATGACTCACAAAACATTTTAACTTGAGCTTTGTCGAATGTTTAATGTTTATTCATTTTGTTCTGCAGACATGTGTTGCACCACTGGCAAGCCAATAGTCGGTCCAGTGTTTGCACACACACACACACACACACACGCATACATATAGTCATTTAGCACACGCTTTTATCCAAAGCGACTTACAAATGACGACAATAGAAGCAATCAAAAACAACAAAAGAGCAATAATATGTATGTGCTATGAAAAGTCTCGGTGGTTAGCCCAACGCAGTACACGTAGCAAGTTTTATATATATATATATATAGAAAACAAGATAGGCTAGAATAGAAAAAGAATAGAGAAAGCTAGTGTTAGAGGCCTTTTTTTTTAAAGAAAACAAGCAGTTAGAAAACAAATAGAGAGTGCAAGTGTTAGAGGGTCAAGTCAACTAATAGATAAAATAGAATATATATATACTGTCTACAAGAAGGCTTTGTAATTGGCTAAGGGGGTTGTGTTCGTAAAAAAAAGCACCAAATCTTAAACTATAAAACTTAAACTTTTTATACTTTTATACTTATTATGACTATAAAAGTGCTGTTTTGTCTCACTATCACGTGCAGGGGTGGCATTTTTCACCTATGAATGGGTCATAGAACTACAAAAAAAAACTTTTTTCAATGGGTGATTGGAAATAGGCTTTTTTTAATTTAACCTAAATATACACTAACGTTACCGTTAATCGATGAAGTCATTACATCAGCGCTGGGTACAGTTCAAACGCATTTTGATCTCGTCTAATGGTAAACAAACATTGATAAAAACTGTTCAGGATATTTATTAAATACATATTCTTTCTCTTCTCTACATTTCACCTGTGCTCTAGCTTGGTTCCTTGTGATAAAACTGGCATTGTATACTGAATATTGTTGGCTATGTGACAAATTGCTTGTTATATTCTAGATTCTGCTTGATGGCCTTCTGCATCCCAGAGCAAACCTCCTGTCGGACATCTTCAAGGCACATTGAACCATATGGCTAGCAAGTTAACCCCAAACATACACTAATGTTCAAAATTCAGATTTTTTTAAAATGTTTTTGAAAAGAAGTCATTTATGCTTACCAATTTCTGAAAAAATCAGATAAAAAAAAGTTAAAATATTGTGAAATAATATTACAATTTAAAATAGCAGTTTTCTGTGAAATGTAATTTATTTCTGTGATCAAAGCTAAATTTTCAGCATCATTACTCCAGTCTTCAGTGTCACATGATCCTTCAGAAATCATTCTGATATGCTGATTTGCTGCTCAAGAAACAT
>NW_015536547.1:214592-217673 GCF_001515605.1 Sinocyclocheilus anshuiensis
TCCCATGAATATAACAATGAAGCATTAAAAATAAATAAACTCTACACTGTTAAAACGGTTTACACAAAAATATAAAACAGTAGAGCTGTTTTTTTTGTTTTTTTTTTTCATTTTCATACTTATCAGAAGTGTTCGTTTGGCAAAAAATTAGCATATTAGAATGATTTCTGAAGGATCATGTGACACTAAAGACTGGAATAATGATGCTGAAAAATTTGTGACAGATTGCTGTAGCGCCTCAGTTCAAGCAGCACACGTGAACCGATTGTCTTTTCATATTTAATTAAAGCACAAAATAAAAAGATGTTGTGCGTCTTTATACAACATTTTTCAAGTTTAAGTCCACCGAAGTTAATCTACTCTCCTGTCTGATTTGTTTGTCGGGCAAGATGGCGGTTTCGGCGTTATGATTGGTCAGATCACCTGTCAATCAAGCTCATTGTGAACGGTCAATTACATTTTAACATGTATTCACACAGAAAACATCTCATAACCTTGCACTTCTGTTATATGTGAAGAAATAAATCATCTTTTGTGTGAAATATGAACAGCAGCTATGCTAACTGGTGGCTAGACCTCTGTCCCTCTAGAGGGCTTTTCACACTTGAAATTGTTAACCCTGGGTCATTCTAAACACCAGATAAACGGAATCCTGGGTTATCTGTAATCACGCTTCACACTGCTCATACTATACCTGGGGTTAACTGTTGATCCTGGGTATTCATTAACAGACGTTTCACACTGTACATTCCTAAAAAAACGAGTGCTTTTTTAAAAATAAATACTTTTATTCAACAAGGACAATTTAAATTGATCAAAAGTGGCAGTAAAGACATTTATAATGTTACAAAAGATTTTATTTCAAATAAATGCTTAAACCCCGGGTTAACGTTCTTATTTGCATATTTGCGGTGTCACTGATTAGATGAACAGCAGGCAACCAGTTTACACATGGCGTTTCCCATATCTTGCCAGTTATTAAAAAAAAAATTTCACCGCGTAGCCATTTTAAGCCTCATGAGACGCACAAAGGCAAGAAAACAAAGACAAAACTCCTCATTACTCCAGTTCACACGCTTTCCGTTTTTTGAAATTTCGTACTTTTCTCTCACCGACTGCTGTTTACACGATGCGCGTTTCCTGTTACTGACGTGACGAGCCTCGCTGCTCAATTTCTGATTGGCTGTCTGTTGCCAAGCCAGCAGCAACAAGCAAACACCGCTCCGTTTCACACTGAACAAACTTAGCACCGCAATGCAGGGTTAACACTGCAAATGTGGTGCTAACCCTGCTTCGGAGCAGGGTTTCATATTAACCCCGGTTAAAAAACGGTGCTAACACCGCTTTCAAATTTCAGGTGTGAAATGTTTCTTTACCCGGGGTTAAAAGCGGTGTATAGAACGACAGCGCAGTGTGAAAAGCCCTAATTAGACTTCTTTAACACCAAACTCTTATCAGCATCTCAGGTTAAGTCAACACCAAAATATGCTAACTAATCACCAATATAACCACCACTAGAGGTAACTGCTGAGTAATGAGGCTAATATCAACAGGTTGTTCTTCCGCAATGCGGGGTTAACACCACTTTGAAATTACAGGTGTGAAACGTTTCTTTGCCTGGTGTTAAAAGCGGTGTTTAGAACGACGATAACCAGTGTGAAAAGCCCTTAGGGGGGTCTGGGGGCCTGAGGAGTACAGCCAATCTAATTTCCCTATTGTAAAAAATAAAACCTTTCATGGTAACACAATATAAAATAAAAAAAGAATGGCAGACATTTAGACCAAAGTGGGTGAGGATAATAATAATTTTATCTTTGTTATTAGAAAATAAGAACAGAAGATATACATAAAAAAATACACATAATATACAAATAAAACAAACTGTGCTTTATTTTTCAGGTACAGTATTTAGCAGTAACATTGAATATTACAGGGTTTCTGCGGGGCATTAAAAAGCATTAAAAGTCATTAAATGGATTATGCGAAAATTAAGGCCTTAAAGGGATCGTTCACCCAAAAAGAAAAATTCTGTCATTACTCACCCTCATGTCTTTCCGTCGTTAAATTTATTTCTACAGGCATTACAATTTTTTTAGATGGTTTTGAATACAAATATTATCAGTTTATTTTGAATATAGCGCCTTCATAATTAATAACTTTTTAATTTGCTGTCGCAAAATATGTACATTGGTGTGATACACACGCGGAACAGTTTGGTAATCGCCTCCGGTCGGTGCGAAATTGCCGTAACGTCGGATGTTTGGACAGCGGCGGGCTGGAGTAAAACTAAGAGCAGAGAGAATGTTAATTTTGTAAAGTCGGAAAGAAATTGTGTAGTGCAATTGAGCAATTTCGGCGAGAATGATGCTGATTTTATTACATTCGGCGTAAATGACGTTTGATAATGAATGATGTATTGACAGTAACAAGGTCGCTCGCACATGTTGAAGCTCACGCAGCTGGTGTGTGTGCGAGAGAATCTCGTGGAGAAATCAAAACAAATGAGCGCAACAGCACAGACAACTCATAGAACAAACATACTGCGGTAAAAACCGAGTTTTTATATTTATACCATATGATGTAGCCTAGTTAAGCAACATGAGACGACCAAAAGAGTGCTGATTCCCGAATATCAGCACGATTGCAGATTTGACATTGATTTTATTCATTCAATAAACGAGTAATAATCATTAACTAATCTCCGAGCAGCACACCAGTTTCGTTACTGAATGAATTAGTGCTTTTGAATTAATCATTTGAGTCAATGATTCAGTGATCCATTCGTAAAGACAGCATTTGCTTGATTGTTAAATGAATCAGCCTTCTGAATGAATCGCTTGAACTAATGATTTAAATGTTCACTAATTAACACAGTCACTTGACACCACCTACTGGCGGTTTACTCTCATATTTTAAAGTATCATTGCATTTTTTCCAACTTTTCCTATTTGTGACCCTGGACCACAAATACAGTCATAAGTGTCAGTTTTTCGAAATTGAGCTTTATACATCATCTGCAAGCTGAATAAATAAGCTTTCCATTGATGTATGGTTTGTTAGGATAGGACAATATTTGGCCGC
>NW_015536547.1:218165-226500 GCF_001515605.1 Sinocyclocheilus anshuiensis
TCTTAAGCAGCCCTTAATGTCGATCATGGATCACATCGATCCACCAAGGCAAACAGTGAATATTTGTGTTGTTTAATTCATTTGAGACATTGTGTTTTCCTCAGTGCATAACGGACACATCACAGGTATATTTTTCATCTGTAAATGTTAGAAAGTCATGCAAATATATCCATTTTGCTGTCAGGAGCGGGCGAGGCTTACGTGAGTGAACGAGCGCTGCTGCGTGCTAAACATATGGAACACAATAGAATAATGGCGCAATAATTCTGAATAAAATATGCTTTCTGCTAAAATATTGGTTGTTGGACATTACATGTGACACATAGAATTTTAATCCTACATAAGTGAATTTTTATCATAACAATAACTGTTATACTACAGCCCTACTATCTCAAATGAGTTAATGTGAGTTCCTCTTATCAGTTAAAATGTAGTCTGATTTCTATTATTTATTTTCATTTTTAATTCAGTGGTTTTAACTTTTAATTTAGTGTTTTTAATGCTTTAAAGAGCAATTTTAGATTGTAATGTTTTAATGTTCTACTAATAACCATACAGCTGTCATAAAACCCGAGAGAAAGGCTGGACGGCTAGAAACTGCTGATCAACTGAATGTGCAAGTAGCAACTATGTTAAAATGTTTTCATATATCTTCAAAAAAAAAAGTAATTACATTTTGGGCACAATACTTTAAATATAGTTGGTTGTAGCCTATTTTTTATTTTTTTTTTGATTATTGCATTTTCTGTATACTTTTATTTCTTGACTAATAATAAAGTCAACTAATTGTAGCCTATGTGAGAGAGTCAGTGGTAATATCAATGCGTTCCTATTGGTCAGTGTTAGAGGAGCTCAGCTTAGCCTGACAGTTAGCCTGCCCCGGACCAGGTTAGTTTCCCAGCATAAGTTGCCACAGTGACTAGCTTGATCTAGGCCTATGTTAAAACTCAACTGTTTAACTCTAGGGGAGTTGGAAAATGAGCCTATTTTCAAAAATAGTGGAGTGTTTCTTTAAAGGGGTCATATGATGTTGCTAAAAAATTTAATTATTTGGTGTATTTGGTATGTTTGGTGAAATGTGTTTATGTGGTTTAAGGTTAAAAAAACACATTATTTTCCACATACTGTACATTATTGTTCGCATAAACACATTTCATTACACCAAATACACAAAATAATGTTCTTTTTAGCAGCATCATATGACCCCTTTAATGTTCTGCCTTGCATCTCCTTTTGTGCCCCACTGAAAATAAAAGTCAAACACATTTGGTAACAACATGATATTTGTATTCTTAAGTGAATATAGCTTTTAATTTGTTACGTGACACTATTTATATTAGCCTATAATATACTTTATACCTCTTTGTGTGTATTTGAATGTAAATGCGTTTCTTTGCTAGACTTATATAGAAGGTTTGTGCTCTAAACATGTATTTGTAACGGTGTATATAACCTGTATTGTATAAATAATAAAGAAATGATGACTGAATGTGATGTGTTAATAAATTATTACACATACAGGCTACTTTACCTCGTATTAAGTATGTGAGATTTTTAAAACAAGCAGAAAATGTTAATAGTAACTTCATTTCAACCAACTGAAAATCAACGTCGATTCAACGTGAGGTAAGCGAACCGATTGCGTCGATTTTCCGTTAGTTTTGAATGGCGTGCCTGACGTTGGATCAACGTTAACGTTACCTGACACAATAGTGACACTCGGTAAATAATCTCTTTCCGCATTACATACAATTATCGTATTGATCTAAACACTTTAAATGATTGAAAGCACACACCTTTCTTCAGCCGAATCACTGACGCAGGAGCGCGGCGCAGCCTTATGACGTCATAACCACAGACCAAAATAAAAGTCTTGTTCACACGCCAATAATTCAGAAGAAGAATCCATAAAACATTAATTTTTTTGAATGTGTACTTACCCAATCGTTTTGGATTGACCTTGAATATCTAATATTCAAATTCACAAAATTAAAGATTCGACTATCTGGTAAAGATATATTTTTGTTATATAAAAATAAGGGTTTGGAGCAAAATTTGGGGATTAACTTAATACTTATATATGGAAAATACCATATACACAAACAGAAATGTAATAATAATAAACCTAACATTATATTATTTAAAATTGAACTTAAGCATTATATTGAGGCCCTAAAAGATGCAAGAAATAAAAAAGTGAAACAGATGTATAGAATTTTTGAATCCTTTTCTTTTTGGAACTTTTTGTAAGTTTTTTCCCCTGTATATATATATTTTTTTCTCTCTCTCTCTCTCTCTTTTTTCTCTTTCTGTTGTTTCCTTTGATGCTATTATGCATGTAATAGATAATAGTTCAATACATTGTGATCCTCTGTATATGTATGTTGTTATTGTTATGCAATAAAAAATTTAAAAAAAAAAATTGTTCACACGCTGAAGAATACAATGTTTACATTAGAAAACAAATACAAATAACAGATATGGGATTAATTTAAGGGGTGAACTGCAGAGCTATCATAACTCCAAAACTATGAATACCGTCGAGCTTTGTTTGAAAAAGCTTTCTGTACTGTGCTTTTAATTCGTGATAAACTACAGAGCATTTGTGATATATATATTCTCAAGGATAAATTCCGGTATCTTGATCTTCACATTATGAAGGATTGGAAAAAAAAAACTTATGAATATTTCAAACTCATTAGAAGTGTGTAGATCAAAAAATAAATATTTGGTTCTCTGGAGATTTCACTTTTTAATTTATTAACTGAAACGGAATCCTTGGGACAATAGAAATAATAGGATAATGTAATCTTACTTCGTCCAGGAATATAAGGGCAACAATTCAGATTTCAGCTTTATTTGGTTAAAGTGGATTATATTAATTAGGTCCATGACTGTAAAGGATTACAACTATTTTAGTTCGGTATTATATTCGCACATTCGGACTTCCGTATTCAATATCTCTCGCCAGTGGTGTATGTAGAAAGATTTATATCAGTTATCTGAAAGTATGACAGTATACTACAATCCATTTTTTCTTTCAAATATACGGTTTTCAAAAGTGGATAAATGCGTTGTTTCCTATGGGAGCATGTGACGTCATCAGCGTCTAAGGGACTGTGAACAAATTACATGATTTACAACAAATAGGAGAAGACATTATGAATGTACAACTCTGGTCACATCTAAAATATTCCATATACCCATCTCCACCTCAGCTTTAAAGGGGTCATATCCATGATTTCGGAATGGAAGTTATTGATATGTCCCTCTGGGATGGTCATATCGACCTTGTTATCTCTCTGCAGCCTCAGCTGAGTTGGCTTGGGTAGGGCAGGAGGGATTTATTGACTTTTTGAAAGGTCTAAACTAAAGAAAATTCACTCATTGCTCTACAGTTCTCTTGAAGTTACATCATTTGGTGGCTTGATTACAAATGGGGCAATGACTTTATTGAATAACCATACATATTCAGACAGTAAATTAAAGTATTAAAGGGGTCATATGATGCTGCTAAAAAGAACGTTATTTGGTGTATTTGGTGTAATGAAATGTGTTTATGCGGTTTACGGTTAAAAAAACACATAATTTCCCACATACTGTACATTATTGTTTCTCCGCTATGCCCCACCTTTCTGAAACGCGTCAATTTTTACAAAGCTCATCAGTCTGAAAAAGCAATATAATATATGCATAATGAATCTCTCACAATCGCCAGTCACCGCAGATTAGCGTCACACAAAGGAGGGGTTTGGAAAAATGAATCGTTGCACAATCGCCAGTCACCGCAGATTAGCGTCACGCAAAGGAGGGGTTTGGAAAAATTAATCGTTGAGCGAATAGTTTAGGAGTCGTTGAGCAAGTAAGGTCAAAGTAAATGCATATTATAAAACAATGAAAGTGTTTTTTGACCTTGCATGCATGTCAACCTGTTGTTGGGGACTCCCAAAACCAAAATATGAACCTTTCATTTCCCATAATAGGGGCACTTTAAATACCTTGGTACAATTCTGGACTCTCAGCTGAGTTTCTAAGAGATGCTCGCAGTATCTCCTCGGACAACTCAGCGGCCTCTGTGTTCATCAGCAGATCTTACAAGTGTTTCTTTCTTAGTTTTTTGTTTACCTTGTGTGTGTATAGACCCTTTTCACATTTTCAGGGCTCTCAGAAGTGGAAGTCATCATAGGTGTGTAAACTTCTATAGTGATGAATGGAAACTGCAACAAATATATTTTTGTGCTTTCATTTGCTCCACTAGCAAAAAAAAAAGAAAAATTAATGATAGTGTTTCAATGATTTTCCAAAAGAGGAAAAAAAGGTAAATAAATGACACGATGTTGATTAGTCACAAGACTGAAAGATTTCCCTCAGCCTTCGTATAGAAACACAATTCGTTTTATGTAATTGAATGGCAAGGTGAGAAAACACAAAGTATAGTGTTGAACATGTACGTTGATATATATATATATATTTCTAGATTTACGATGCTAATAATTGTGGAAATGCATTATCATTCGCATTTAAAAGACATCAGTGTGTAAATGGGACTTTTATTTTGGTGTGGTGTTGTGACGTCACAAAGCTGCGCCGCGCTCCTGCATCTGTTGTGATTCGCCTGAAGAAAGGTTTCTGTTTTTGTTTTTAAATCAATGCAAACTCTACTGTCAATTTAAACGTTTTTACAAGCTACGATAATAAATAAATCAATCTTAAGTATAACGTTGTAATAGTTTACTTAGCGTTATTTTTGTGAGTAAAGCGCGTCCTCTTATTAATAACAGAAAATGTGCGTCTCATTTCGCTCCCTTGTATCGTGAATAAGTACATCGTTCAAGTTCGAGAAAGAAGTGATGAGAGAAACTGAGAATCCGAATCAACTGAACCGAATCATCCGTAAAATGATTCAGTGATTCGAATTAGCGCGCGCTGACGATAAAAGAACAACAAACATGTTCAATGAAAACTCAGGTGAAAAAGTGCAGTAAAATACACTTAGTACACTTACATAATGTACTTAAAGTGCTTTATTTTCGCACACTAATTTGGTACTTAATTTAATAAAAATTATTCTTTAGTACTTTTAATAACCTTAAGAACATCTAAGTGCACTCGACTGAGCTGTTTTGCAACACCATGAATATGAACTAAGATGTGCTTTTAACATACAAAAACATTTATTAAGTTACCACTTGTATCTTTCATACACTTCTAAATATACTCGTTAGTATATATAGTTAGGATAACTATATAAAAGTGTAATAACATTGAACTGATTTTTAAATAATTCAAAGCACACTTTTAAGAAATACACTAATAAAAGTCCTCTGTATATTTTTGCAGTAGTATACTTTATTTCAATGCACTAAGAATCAATTTAAATCTCAGTGGTATTTATTGCTACTGACGTACTACTAAAGTAGAAATATTCTATTAATTATTGTATTTATAGTGTAAAAGTTTTACCATTTCATTTAGCACAAAAAATAAGAATGTGCTACAAATGTACTTGCTGCTATTTAAGTATTTTTTAGTGCTTTCAAGTATACTTTATTTTTACCTGAAATCTTTACAAACCAACTGCAAACGTTTTCATAAAAATGTAATCTATTTAATATTACGTTCAAATAATTGAATACCTAATATAAATCACAAATGCCTAAATATGTATTTTAATCAGGTCACTTAAGTCCATTAACTATCACTGTATATGACTTCTTCTTTTACCAGTGCGCTGACTAATGAACTAGGCTGCTGACAAGAGATTTAGTTTGCATTTATTTTTTCTATCTCTTAATTATTCTCTCATTAAACAGGACAAAGTGTCCAAACACAGAAAAACTCCTGGTGGATCAACTGAGATTCACGTGACACACAATTATAAAGATGCCGTTTATTAAAAAGGAGAGTGAGGACATCAAGATCGAAGAAACGTTTAGAGTCAAACATGAAGATACTGAGGAACAAACAAAGATGGAGTTTATTAAAGAGGAGAGTGAAGACATGAAGATTGAAGAAACATTCAGAGTCAAAGATGAAGATACTGAGGAACAAACAGGTTGGTTTTCATTCTCAAAGCTGAACTCACTCATTTGATCCTTATTAAAATGTTCAGCTCTACAGAAATGAATGGTATTTATGAAGAAGGTCACATGAGTGTAGTAATGAACCCTTTCACACGTGATTTTAAAATATTCTAGCTAAGCCCCAAGGGTGAGTTGTTTTAAGGCCAATTCACACCGCACGACAAACGCCAACAGACTAGTCTGTCAGAGTTTGTTGGATCCGTGTGTTACCCCTGTCGGCGTTTGTTGGCGTTGGTCGGTGTTGGTTTTAACCCGACTGAACATGTTTAATCGGCGTTTGTTGGGTCGTGGAATGTCTGAGCAGTGTGATATGATTTTCCAACAAACTCTGACGTAGGGATATGCCGGTATCAAATTTTCATGTTGCGATTAATTGCTAATGCTTTTATCACGGTATACTGTAGCAAGACTGCAAGTAGGTGCTGGGTGCGCTTAGGAAAATAACTTTAGAAATGGCAGGTTTCTGGACAAACCAGAAAGAGGAACAATTTTTGGATCTTTGGGAGGAGAGGCCAGAGCTTTATGCGGTGGGTGTGGCCGAGTAAACCAACCGCAACGCGAGGGGGAATGCGATCAGATCGATCGCTACAGCGCTTGGGAAATTTCACAACGGAAATTTATTTGACAATATATTATTATTATAATAAAACTGCCTTACAATATTACCAAAGACATTAATAACAGTATCATTTTGATTGTTGTACAAGATCATCCATTTTCCCCCTAGTTAGTTCGCCCTGACTTGAAGTCTGTTGGTGTCTGTTGGGGCAGTGTGAACGAGTTATGTGAACATGACAGTTATTTTTCATAAAATTCTAAATCCAGCGGCTAACGTGTCTGTTGGCGTTTGTCGGTGCGGTGTGAATTGGCCTTTAGGCGACTATTATTTTAGAATGTATCGCCATATTGTTTCCATGGCGACACGTCATGCTTGTCATGTGACACACCACAGCCACAATAGACAATTACCGGTTTGTAAACATTCAGGATGCGCGCGCATCATGGTTCAGCTAGAGAATTTCACGGATACGGTACAACATAGTTAGGTTTAAAAATATTATAAATTATATTGATTAGATGTAATATGCGTAGAACATTTTGAAAATGACAAGAGCTTGTCACCCAGCGATAAGCACTGTTATTCAACGAAATTGACGTTAGAGAGTGCGATAGTCTTAAAGATCCGAAACAGGGATGACGTTTGTTGTGGGCGGAGCCTATCTGGAGGCAGAAAATGACGGTTTTCAAGCGGCAGTCTATGGAGCCATGGAATAAAAGAATAAAAAAAGGTAAATTTGATTTTATATTTCAAAATTATGACTTTATTCTCGCAATTCCGAGATTATATCTCACACAACTGATCATTCTCTCTTTTCCCCTCGGTTCTTCTGGCTTTTTCTCTCAGATTTGACAAACTCACTATTTTTGAGTTAAGTCGAGTCATAAAGTCCGAATTAGCAGATATAAACTTGCATTTGCGAGAAAAAAGTCAGAATTTTGAGATAAAGTAAATAAATGTTTTGTAAAAATGTTAATAGTAAGGTTTAAATAATATTTCTAATAGTAAGGTTTAAATAATATTTCATGCTGTAACTGTAGGGCTAATACAATACGTCCCCTATGAACAGCATATGTGAATATTATGTAGACCTATTGTTTAAATCGAATTTATGCTTTAAAAGTAGAGTAATCATAGCAGTTTTCTATGGGATGATATTAGACTCTAAATGATTAATAGATGCACGCACAATTATCCATGTACTGCATACATTTTATACATGTATCTTACTAACCACAAACAAATGCCTTTCTATTTGAGTCTGTGGAATTCAGGATTAAATGATTGTGCAGCGATTTGTACAAATACAGACATGTTTGTGAATAAAAATGTTCTGTTCTGCATTAATATATCATAAATTGCTCAAGCAAAAAGGAATCCGTGCATATGTGGATCAGGTGACACGCGTGCATTAATTGACGTGTAGTTCGAGTCGATCTTGTTCGGTTCATTTGGATTTTGAGACTTAATTTTCACGGTTTACAGCATTTCACGTCCCCCCCCACACACAACTACCAACGAACAAGGCCCAGTGCAATTCATTAACGTGTACACGATTTGAAAAAATCGCAAATGTGCGTCACTACACTAAAACAAATGCTTTTCAACCGGTGTCTGCAGAGTTAAGAATTACATTAATGTGCAGCATTTTGTTCAAATAGAGACATATTTGTGAATACAAATGTTATAGTTT
>NW_015536547.1:226822-241238 GCF_001515605.1 Sinocyclocheilus anshuiensis
GCAGTCTATGGAGCCATGGAATAAAAGAATAAAAAAAGGTAAATTTGATTTTATATTTCAAAATTATGACTTTATTCTCGCAATTCCGAGATTATATCTCACAATTCTAATAAGGAAAAACAACTCGTCATTCTCTCTTTTCCCCTCGGCTCTTCTGGCTTTTTCTCTCAGATTTGACAAACTCACTATTTTTGAGTTAAGTCGAGTCATAAAGTCCGAATTAGCAGATATAAACTTGCATTTGCGAGAAAAAAGTCAGAATTTTGAGATAAAGTAAATAAATGTTTTGTAAAAATGTTAATAGTAAGGTTTAAATAATATTTCTAATAGTAAGGTTTAAATAATATTTCATGCTGTAACTGTAGGGCTAATACAATACGTCCCCTATGAACAGCATATGTGAATATTATGTAGACCTATTGTTTAAATCGAATTTATGCTTTAAAAGTAGAGTAATCATAGCAGTTTTCATCCATAGTATGTACATTTAAACGTCTGCGCTTAGCTTCAAATGGCGTCTTTGACGACAGTATTCTATAAAAATTATTTGCATTCCGATCTTGATTGACATCAAAAGGCACAAAAATATTTTTTTATTTTATTCCATGGATTTTACCCATTTACCTCCACTTGTTCCCAGTGTTTTTCTGCAACCACTATGCGCGCGCAGCTGCAAGTGACGTAACTGTGACGTCTACTTTAAATTGGTCTATAGCGCTGTATAGACCTTTTTCCTGAGTAAACGATGAACGCCGACATTACAAATTCTAACTTCTGATTGGATGCTCTTCTGTTCCTGTCTCCATAGGAACCCATTCAAATAGTGCCCATCTGTTTTTAATGTAGCTAACATCGGCAGCTTTGTGTCATCTACACACTCATTAAACTTTGAGGAGCGAGGCACTGATGTGATGTGTCACTTTACAAATGACGGTCATTACGATACTGTAAAGTGATGGTGCTTTGGAGCCATGTGCTTTTTATAAACATTTGAATAGATTAGCAGCTCGGAATAGACGCTAATTTGACTAGAAACACTATAAATGTATTGTTTTGCTAGTACTTAAGTGTATTTAAATGTCTGGAATCTAAAATAAGCGTTATATGGTTGAAAACACTGGATAGTTGTGATAATATGACAAAATGCCAGGAAAAGTGCGAAAGCAGATTTGAATTCAGCAGGTGATCACGTGATGCACTGAACGTTCTAATCACACCGGTGTGATCGTACGCTTCAGGGACCAGCCATAGAGTGATCACACTGGTGTGATCGTACGCGTGCGTTAAAGGGGTCATATGGCGTTGCTAAAAAGAACATTATTTTGTGTATTTGGTGTAATGCAATGTGTTTGTGCAGTTTAAGGTTAAAAAAAACGCATTATTTTCTACATACTGTACATTATTGTTTCTCCTCTATGCCCCGCCTTTCTGAAATGCGTTGATTTTTACAAAGCTCATCGGTCTGAAAAGCAAGGTGTGCTCTGATTGGCCAGCTATCCAGTGCGTTGTGATTGGCTGAATACCTCAAGCGTGTGACGGAAATGTTACAGTCAGACAGACTGTGTACAAATGGAGGAAATTCAAGACCACTGTTACCCTCCCCAGGAGTGGTCCACCAACAAAGACCACTCTAAAAGCAAGACGTGCAAAAGTCCACTAGGTTTCAAAGGACTGCAGGCTAACTTCTAAGCAACTAAAGGCCTTTCTCACATTGGCTAATGTTAATGTTCATGAGTCCACCATCAGGAGAACACTGAACAACCATGGTGTGCATGGCAGAGTCGCAAGGAGAAAGCCACTGCTCTCCAAAAAGAACATTGCTGCCCATCTGCAGTTTGCTAAAGATCATGTGGACAAGCCAGAGGAATACTGGAGAAATGTTTTGTGGATGGATGAGACCAAAATAGAAAATTTTGGTTTAAATTAGCTGCATTATGTTTGGAGAAAGTAAACACTGCATTCCAGCATAAGAACCTCATCCCATCTGTGAAACATGGTGGTGGTAGTATCATGGTTTGGGCCTGTTTTACTGCATCTGGTCCAGGACGGCTTGCCATCATTGATGGAACAATGAATTCTGAATTATACCAGCAAATTCTGAAGGAAAATATCAGGACATCTGTCCGAGAACTGAATGTCAAGAGAAAGTGGGTCATGCAGCAAGACAACGACCCCAAGCACACAAGTCGTTCTACCAAAGAATGGTTAAAGAAGAACAAAGTTAATGTTTTGGAATGACAGAGTCAAATTCCAGATCTTAATCCAATTGAAATTGTGTGGAAGGACCTGAAGCAAGCAGTTCATAGGAGGGGAACTAGTGATCGACCGATATTTAGAACCGATACGATACCGATAATTTGTGTTTATGTGCCCGATAACCGATATTTATAAACTTTTTTTGTTTAAAAATAAAACCTTAGATGAGGTAAAATAAATAAAGCACACAAGTAATTCTAACCAATTAAAAAAAAAAACAATCTAAAACACCTGAAAAAAATAGCATTGCTATTTTAATGTAGCTTAATACTCCCAGTTGAGCAGAACTAGGTTGTAGTGTAGAAAACGCTACAAAAAAAGTCTTTCAGCATTCTGCCCCGTAAGCCTGCTTCGTTTGTTTTCATAAATGGCTCCGACTTCACTGAAGACTCTCTCACTGGGCACCAAAGAAGGCGGGGGGCAAAGAAACTTACTTGACAGAGGAGCAAGAATGGGGAACCTTTTCTCATTTTGTTTCCACCATTCAAGTGGCTTGCCCATCCTTCTGTCAATCACTGGTTCCAGAAGGTACTGCTGAAGCTCTCCTTCAAGGCTAGACCCAGCAACTTCAGAACTAGCGCCAAGCATAGTGTCATACATCTCATCAATCAGTTTCTTCTGGTTTTTGTCTGTCCGGGGCCTTTTTGAAAGGGTGCTAGGATCATCTGGCTGTGTTTCTTCACATTGTGTGGTTTGTGCATTGTCTTGCTCTAAGCTCTCTGTCTCCTCCTTAAGCCACTCTTTTGCATTTGACAGTGTGGTGTCAGATGAAAAGGCATGTGCCTTGTATCTTGGATCCAGAAGACAGGCAAGGACTGCACATTTCACCACCTCCACTTTTGCAAACCGTCTGGTGAGACTCTCCAGCATCTCCTGTCTCATTGTTTTAATCCCATGAGAGGAGGGACCTTGGCTGCTGAGCAACATCTTCAGAACTTTGACAGATGGGATGATGCATGACGCTGAACTTTCGTAGTGGCTCATCTCAAGAGTGACCTCTTCCACTGGAGAAAGGGTGTCAATAAGATTACTGACAATATTCTACTGCTCAGCACTCAGGCTAGTGAACCCACCATGCTCACTGGCATATATGTTCAAAGCCCTTTTTTGCTCTAGCATCCTGACCAGCATGTGCAAGGTGGAATTCCATCGGGTTGGCACAGCCTGAATGATGGAATGTGCAGGTAGCCGAAGGTCCTGCTGGATCACTGCTAAACACTGTTTGGCTAGTAAGGAATGATTAAAATGGGTAGCACAGCTTCTCAGCACTGACAGAATATTTTGGACAGCTCTTTGTGAGTTGAGGCCATCATTGACAACAAGCTGTAATATGTGGGCACTGCAGCTCATGTCAGGCAGTTCAGCAATTCTCATACCTTTGACAATGTTAGCACCACTGTCCCTGAGAACAAGAACCACTCTGTCTTTGTCAATTTCCCATTCTTCCAGCATTCCCAAGAACATCTCACTAATGTACTCCCCAGTGTGTGATCCAGTCATTGCTTTTGTGTTTAGAATTACTTGTCTGCGAATCCATTGATCATCAATGAAATGGCATGTGAGACTCATGAGGGATTCAGTTGTACCGGACCAGCAGTCTGTGGTAAAAGCCAAGTTATAACCTGCTTTATCAGGTTTTAGCAGTGCTTTAACCTTCTCAACGATACTGCTGTGAATACTGGGGAAAACCTCTGTTCTGTAGAACTTCTCACTCTTTAGAGTATATCTTGGTTCTGCAGTAGCCATGAGTCTCTGGAAGCCTTTATTTTCAACAAAGTTTAAAGGCTGATTGTCTGTAGCAATCATTTCTGTAATCAGCCTGTCTAGTTTTTTTGAGCAGACATCAGATGTCTTCCACTTTGTCTGTTTATCAAACATCATAGGAAGAGAAGCTTGAATGTGGCTTGATGTATTTTCCTCTTCAGCATCTTTTTTTCTTTGCCTCTTCAAAGATAGTTGAGTGATGTATCTTTAGGCGGGTCCACAGGTTGGAGGTATTTTTTGTTGTTTTAGATTTTGACCCCATGCTCACATTCATTTGGCATTCTTTGCAAACTGCCAGCCCTGGCAATGACTGAGTGAAGTAAGTCCATACTTCACTTTGGTTTTTCCTCTGTTATCTAAAAAAAAAAAAGTGTTGAAAATTAGTAGTCTTTCATGTTAATTTTAATCTTCATATTACAAAAAATAATTGTATTTATAAAAAGCATCAGCAGCAACACTAATGTTAACAATAAGCAAAATAAATGTAGAATGTCTAATGTTTTCAAATGGAGAAAATAAATTAAAGACAGGAGTCATATCAACTTTGCATTTTAAACTACAGTTTTAGTAGATTTATAAACCGTTTAATAGGCTAAAGAGTGAAGAATAATTCACTGGATAATGTTAAATAACTGAATAATATTCTCTGGAATATTGGAACATAACAAACAAAACATCGTATTTTATTGCATTTCTTAACTGGTATGTTATATCAGAATTATTAATAATGTTTTTGTCGTTCTAGATTATGAAATACCTGCTGACAAAGCGCTGTTTATCTGTGCATTTACACAGAACTATACTCAAACAGCAGTCGCTCGCGGAGATAATAAATAATTAATTTCCATAGAGTTGTGTTTACTTGGATGTTTATTAGCGAATTAATGGTTATATAGTAAATGTTTATATAATTACGGTGTTTTAAACAAGTGAATCTTGTTAAAAGTTACATACGGTGGCCATGCTGGAGCATTTCCTGAGCATCAACCACATCAAACCGGTCAGTGAACAGCAATATGAAAGCGGCTTCACGAGACTAATGATGAGCAAATATACAACAGAGAGAGAGAATTAAATTCAGCGCTTTTATTTTCAACTTGTGCTCATTCATGGCTGTATTATTTAATTCATGCAAAGTTACATCTTTATTGGGACAGGACTTGACGGATTATTTTACGTGACTCCGTGAGCTCGTCTCTATTTCTTAGAGACAAGCTGCATAAACTAGCTACATTTCAGGCATTTATGAAACGCATCTAATTTGTGCATTAATGGTTGTGCGTTATGTTAAATAAAGTTTGCTAATTACAGCAAAGCAAGTAAGTATACTTTACCTGTGCATGCCATTGCCTCCCCTCCCCTCAGATGCGCTGTAATGGCGATCCTGCGTGCAATTCTCAAAACACCCACAAGATGGCGGCATTTATCGGTAAATCCAATATTACAAAACCGATATCCGATTATGGTAAAATGCTTAAATATCGGGAAAAATATCTGTAAATCGATATATCGGTCGATCTGTAGAGGAAACCCACCAACATCACATAGTTGAAGTGGTTCTGTACTGAGGAATGGGCTAAAATTCCTACAAGCCGTTGTGCAGGACTGATCAGCAGTTACAAGAAGCATTACTTGCAGTTATTGCTGCAAAAGGGGGTCACACCAGATACTGAAAGCAAAGATTCACATACTTTTGCCACTCACAAATATTTAACACCGGATCATTTTTCTCAATAAATAAATGACAAAGTATATATTTTTGTCTCCTTTGTTTGATTGGATTATCTTTGTCTACTTTCAGGATTTGTGTGAATATCTAATTATGTTTTGGATTATATTTATGCAGAAATATAGAAAATTCTAAAGGGTTTACAAACTTTCAAGCAACACTGTATTTCCAAATTACATAACAAGAACTTTAGTTTTCTTAAGTCGTATATTTTTATATCAAAACAACAGAATTCAAATTACATCCAGTTTATTAGCAACAAAGCACATGAGCTTGAATCACACTATCCTCCTTTAATCTCATACTGTAGGTGGCTGACACACTACAAGATATGACAGCTGTCTGTATCGACTGCACTTACTTCACTTCTCCTCTCACTACAGCCACCTGCTCTTGTCTAAATTCCAGGCAAAGCGAGGTGAATCTCAAACAAGTCCATTCATTGATCAGCATAGACAGTGTCATTGATTTTAGCATTTACGCATGTCTGTTTGTCTGTGACAAGTGGATCTTTTGAAGGGGCATGTGAAAGGGACTTTTATTTGCTCAACTGGACAAGTGGCCTCATTAATAAAAACTAATAAAAGGATGCACTAAAACTTTCGTGAGAAGGATTCGGATTTTATTACATTCAGTGTAAATGGTGACTGATCATGGATAATGTATTGTCAGTAGCATGGTCGTGCCAGATGAAGCTTGTGCAGCCTTACTGTGTGTGAGAGAGACTGTCATGGAGAAATCAAAACGGCACACGCAAAGAAACTCACAGAAGAAATATACTGTGGTGAAAATGTATAAAGTTGGGTTTTTATATTTATTGCATAATAAGCAACAACACATAACCAAGAGTGATGTTTTCTTAAATATCAGCATGACTGCAAATGTGACACCGATTTTATACAAGTTTAACAAACAAGTAGTTAACATAAAGTGACTTACATTTTCGAGATACTGACGGATGAAAATAGTTCCAAAGAAAGATCACTGAAGACTAGTTGCGCATCTGTGAACAACACACAACAGTGTTTTGTTACTGATTGATTCAGCATTTTTGTATGAATCCTGTTAGTCAGAGATTCAATGACCCATACATAAAGTATTTTGCTTCATTCTTGAATTAATCTGAATCATTCATTCAACTGATTCATTCAAATGTCTATGACTCCCTTATTAAGACCTAACATCTACTGGCAGTTTAATTTCATGTGTAAAAGTATCATTGCATTAAAAAAAAAACATTTCATGTTTGTATAATAATTTAAATATTTTAACATGTATAAAACATTTATCTCTCAACATTGCAGTAATTTTGCTAGGCTAGGTAAGTACATTCATGCTACTACCTCTGAGCTTCATAAATGCATCTAAATTACCCTTTCTGTGTTTCTTCTGTAGTGGATTTTGTTGAAACTCATTTCGTTTAATGTGGCAAATACCACAGATATTTATGTTCGAGCTGATAAAACAGTGATGAGAATATTGCTAACAAATAGATGACATTTACAACAACAACAAAAAATCCTGTTTCTTACATACAACTAACTTTTTTACTTGGACAAATTAATGATTGATTTACTTGTCCAAAGGACAAGCACATATCAAGGCTTAATGTTGAGCCCTGGTTGTAGCAATGGTTAGATGCCAAAGCAAGTAATTTTTGCAGAACAGAACAAGAGAAAAACAAAATAATGGTACAGAATAACCATCATATGAAACCCCACTCACCACTACAAATCAATACAAATCTATAGTTTATTTACAGACTCGCACTACACAGAACAATATAATGTGTTTGCAATTCATTACCCTTAATTACCCTTCTTTTAATGAATCTCAGTGCTGAATTTTTCTAATGATCAAAGCCAAGCTCATGCTGCGCTGATTAGAATATGCATCATGAATGCAAATATGCATCAGATTACATGTAATGCCTCTTTCAGTAGCGTAGTGGATATGGGACAGGGGTGTCCAATCCTGCTCCTGGAAGACAGCTGTCCTATAGAGTTTAGCTCTAATCCCAATTAAAGCTAATCAATGTCTTTGGAAAACTTCAAAAACTTCTAGCAGATTTGTTGGGGCAAGTTGGAACTAAACTTTGTAGGACACAGGCCGACCAAAAGCAAGTTTGGACACCCTGGTGTAGGATCTAGCATACATGGATTACATATCTACATGTTTTGATGTTGACTGCTTTGAGCCATTAAACTGGGGGTAACTTTTTTTGGTTTGTTTTTTCACCTTAGACCTGATGGCACTGAAAGAGGAGGGGGAGGTACTGAATGAAATTGAGGAGAAAGATCAGTATGAGAATCTTCATGATTTCATAACCGGAGAAAAATCTTTTTGTTCCTTACAGTCTGGAAAGACTTCCACACGAAAAATAGCTCAAAAGACAGAAACTAGGAATTATTTTGCTTGCTTTCAGTGTGGAAAGACTTTCAATCAACAAGGAAAACTTAACAGGCACATGAAAATTCACAATAGAGAGAAGCCTAACAGATCCCCTCAGTGTGAAGAGAGTTTCAATGAAAATGGAAACCTTGATGTCCACAGCCCTTTTACCTGCCAACAGTGTGGAAACAGTTTCACTAATAAAGGAAGCCTTAACAAGCACATGAGAGTTCACACTGGAGAGAAGCCTTACACATGCAATCAGTGTGGAAAGAGTTTCAGTTTTCATGGAAACCTTAAAGTTCACACGAGAATTCACACTGGAGAGAAGCCTTTCATCTGCAAACAGTGTGGAAAGAGTTTCAGTCAACATGTAAATCTTGAATCTCACATGAGAATTCACACTGGAGAGAAGCCTTTCACCTGCAAACAGTGTGGAAAGAGTTTCAGGCAACCTGGAAATCTTGTTCACCATATGAGAATTCACACTGGAGAGAAGCCTTTCACCTGCAAACAGTGTGGAAAAAGTTTCAGTCAACCTGGAACCCTTAATTACCATATGAGAGTTCACACTGAAAAGAAACCCTTCACCTGCCTTAAAGTCCACAGGCGAATTCACACTATGGAGAGATTTTTTACCTGCCAACAGTGTGGAAACAGTTTTACTCATAAAGGAAGTCTTAACAGGCACATGAGAACTCACACTGAGGAAAAGCCTTACATATGCCCTCAGTGTGGAAAGAGTTTCAGTCAAGAGCGATACCTTGAAATTCACATGAGAATTCACACTAGAGAGAAGTTTCAACCGAAAAGGTAACCTTCAGTGCCACATGAAGATTTACTCAAGAGGGACCTGTTTAAATGTTAAGTGTTGTATGAGTTTTACAGACAAGAAAAGCCAAAGAATCATTCAGAGACATCGGAGGGAAGCCTGTCATGTGCCATCACTGTGGAAAGAGTTCCAGAAACAAAGCAAATCTTGAGTTTCACATAAGCTGGATGATGGCATAACATCTTCCGTATAGCTGCTTTACAGCTGAATCGCATTTTGCAACATTGACATTTGTTATATTTAACAAATAACCCCTAACACCCCTCACCCAACCAACAAGCCAACTATGACTTCCCCCGAAATGCAACTAATGCCTCAAAAAGGCAGAACAGGCCTCTGGTTCCATGGCAACCAAAGACAAATCATCTGATAACACTGGTTTTATTGCTTAAAGGAATGCGGGCAGAGCAACTCTCACTACATTTCCAAGACACATAATGCCCATAGAAAACGACTCTTCTCTGAATAATTCATAGACAAACATTTCTGAGAATGAACACCCATATCCTCAGGTCATTGTGTGTATTATTACTGTTCTTGTATATTGTCTATTGTATTGTATACTGTTTTACACATGCGTTATGATAGAATCACTAGTTAATGTAACCTCACCTATACCATGTTAGGTATCTATGATTTATGTTGATGATCTAAATGAGAGTGTATATTATATGTTGTAATGGAATTCTTTAATACTGTAAATTCTTTAATACATTCTAGGTAAGCAAATTTTGAGAATTGAGAAGGTGACTAAGACTGTTTGACCTTTTCTTGCTAGAAAATAAACTTTCTTTAATGTTTTATAAGAGACCTTGTAACGATCGGCTTTATTGGAAGATGTTATACGTTTGTTAAAATGGGGTCAGAGTATACTGTGCGAGAGCTTTGAGTGTTTAAAAAGATGAGACAGACAACAATGTTAAAAGTGAAAAATCAAATATGTATTTACAATATTCTGTTAAAAGCACAGTCTTTCAGTTCCATACCCTAAAACAATCCTTAAGAAATCCAGCGTGTTGCTAGTCCCAAAGTGAATGTCCCAAAAGTGTCCACTGGTGTATATACAAAAGTCCACTAGTGTTAATCCAAAGTGCTGGAAAAGTAGGTACTCCTTTAAAGCTTTAGAAAAAGTCTCATCAACATCACACACTGTGCTTAGATTTTTCTCCTTAGCTACAGAAACTGGATCTCTCACGTTAGTCTCTTTTAAAGGGTTAGTTCACAAAAATGAAAATTCTGTCATTAATTACTCACCCTCAGGTCGTTCCAAACCCATAAAATCTCAGATTATCTTTGGAACACAAATTAAGATATTTTTTACGGAATCTGAGTGCTCTCTGATCCTCCATAGACAGCAAAAATATTACCACGATCAACGCACAGAAACGTAGCAAGAACATCGGTAAAATAGTCGATGTGACATCAGGGGTTGAACAGCAATTTTAAGAAGCTACAAAAATACTTTTTGTGTGCAAAGAAAACAACTCTGATAACGTTCAGCGAAAGCACGTGCATGCTGAACGTAAACAGCGCTGATTACGTTCTGGGGTACTCGGGCCGTTTCTAGCCAATTTGACGCCCTAGGCGAAATCCCTATTTCTCCAAACTATATATAAAAGCTTTATCAGTGGCGTAAAAGTAACCAATGCAGCTACTTAAACATTTGCTACTCGTTAACACGTTAACGTCCGCTTTAAATAACATGACGCTCTGCCCTCTATGACGCTGCTCCCATTAGTTTGAATCATCAGAGGCAAAACCTTTAAATGAAAACGTACTTACAGACTGTAAGTCAGAACAGCTGGCGACGGGCCGGCGTGAGCTGAGGCGGCGGGGCAGGCGTGAGCTGAGCAGCACTAAGTTGATGTATTTCCTCAGCGACCAGCACGGATCAGCTCCAGGCATGACGAAGCGGATATCGTCCTCTTTTGGAAGACCAAACAAAGTAGTTTCCCTTTCACAACGCAGCACACAGCGTCTTCACGACATGGCGGCAGCAAAAATACTACAGTGAGAATAAAAGTTACGCCTTCTTTCTTTGCGTGAACACTTGGGCGGCGTTATGCAAATCTTCCCACATCGTGATGTAGACATGTGGGGGCGTGTTAGAACGAGCCGTTTTAGGTAGGCGTGGTTAACTCTTAACTTTTATAAAGAATATCTCTTTGGATTTGAGACTTTAGTCTTTGCAACTTTACAGATCTTCCTTATGCACCAAGAGCTTGTAACACTCCAAAGAGAAAGGAAAATTTTAAATCGCATCATATGACCCCTTTAAAGGCCAAGGTCCGAACCAAAGTCCAGGGGCCTGTTTCATAAAACAAGTTTACCTAATAAGCCAGGCTTATTTTAGTTAATCTGACTTATTTTGAACCAAATCAACTGACAATAAGTAAGACTAGCTGAAATAAACCTGGCTTATTTGGTAAACTTGTTTTATGAAACAGGCCCCTGGCCTGGTTGCATGCTGGCCATCGTTTAATTGACCACTTTGAAGAAACCAGGTCAAGCCTCAAAACAAGAACCTCCAGTCACAATTAGCTTCACAAAGTGTACTGTGGTGTGGCTCGCTTATTTTAATGAGTGCATGTTTGACTAAAGTCCAAATGAATTTTAAATTAGATATTTATAATTTTTTGACTGTGATATATTGTATTTAGTATATAGGTGTTATAAGTACTGTTTAGATGTATCCTATTGTTTTAACCCTCTGTGTGATCCTTTCTCAATCGTGTCAGTTAAAATGTAGTTTTATAAAATCATGTTATTTATTATAAAATTAGGGGTGTATCAAGTGGGGGTATGTTACGACCCGCTCGTTTAAAGCCACAACATAAAAGAGGGATCAATCAACAGAATATAATCAATATATTCAGTGAAACCAAGAATAGGAGGCCGAACCTGATGATGCAATTAGCGCGACAACTTCAAACCTCCTCAGGGAAAATGTCGAAAGGTGTCAGGTGGACAGTACAGCAAGAAGAGAAACTTATTGAGTTACAGAGGGAAAAGGAGTGTTTGTATGACGTGTCGTCACCGCTGTATCATGATAGGGCTAAAAAGGATGCGGCTTGGAGAGAGATCGCTCTGGAAATACAAATATCAGGTGAGATACCTCATGACTGTTTGACATACCACTGATTTGTTTAAAATTCTGATATATTTTGTAAGACTTTTATTGACTTTCGTTTTACTTTCTTTCCTTTATTGGAAATGAATAATTTACGTTGTTTTGTAGCATCGGAAGTACAAACACATGCATCGTCGCTGCACACCCAGTTTTCCAATTTGTTGAACACCAAATCAAGCGGAAGTGGCACAAAAGAGCTCACGACTCCAGAGAGCCTCTCCCTGACAGTAATTGCTCTTCTGAGGTCTGTGTCCTGCTTATGTGAGGAGAGACCAAATCCAGCAGATGGTCAAATTCCTGTACATTCATACGGAGGAGATCTCTAAACCCTCGTGTGTCATCACTCTGTGGAACAGAAAAATATTGTATGATTACTGATTTAATTGAAGGTAGAAAAGCGGCAGTAAAGTTAGGTAGCATAATTCAACAGCGAAAAATGCTACCTATCAGATTGTGCTTCCAGCATGATATTATTGTGGTTTGAGGCTTTATTAACACCTACACCTACCCCAAACCTAAACCTAACCTTACAATATAAAGAATACAGTGTTGGTAGCATGATCTGATTGGTAGCATTATTTGTTAGAACACCCCTGTGAGTGAGTGAATGTATGCAAGTTATTCACACATATATTAATTCACCTCTAAAAATAGCAAACAATTCATATGGAGACACTTTTGATGTCATTATTTGTAAAAACAAAAACAAAATATGAACAAACTCAAGTTTACTTAAAGATGATTTATTAAGGGCCAGGATGTTCAACTTCAGTAACAAACTTACCTCAAGTTCTGAATTGGTACTCCATAACGTCCTCTTTTGCCCAGCCATGACTTGCTCCACACACGTCGTCTTCGTTTTTTTCTGTTTTTATTATCAAGGCATGTCGTGAACAAAATTAATGCTACATACTGTTTTTTTGCTGCTAGCTACCATTTTAGAGAGGGAACACTGAACGTGTCACGGATTGATGACGTAAAACTTGTGTGCATTCGTTTTTGATGCGTCTCGACTGTCGTACAGTCTGACATTAAGACAACTGAGATCCTACAGTGTTAAGGCTTGTTCACACCGGGATGAATATTGTGTGCAATTATCGCCGACGTTTAACGCCTCGTGACTAAACAAAGGGAGCCAATGTGAGCGTGCACACCGACGCGCAAAACACGAGGCATAAAAGCGTAATTTTTTTAAAACGCCTTGGGCTCGTTTTTTTTTGTTTGACGCGCCGCGTTAAAAACTGGCCGACCAATGAGATTGGCGCTTTTGTTCACGTGCCTGGAGCTGCTGAAGTTACAGTAAAACACGACTTGGTGGCGCTCAAGCACAAAACAGTCTTGCCGAGCACACATTGATACCTAACGACAAAGAGGAAGTAAGTAGACCAAGAAGATGCATCGAGGCAAGATGAATGTAGAGCTGCTGGTCTCATTGGTGTCTGAACACAAAGGGCTTTATGACAAACGCGACAGTGACTACAAAAATCTCGATAAGAGGGAGTTGTTATGGAGAGAGATTGCAGATCAAATAGGATTCGATGTGTACCGGGGTATTTCTGTTTTTCATTAAGCGCCATCTAATGTCAGGGAGTGAATTTTCACATTCACTCGGCTCATCGCCTGCGAAAATAGCTTGGGTATGAACACAAAAGACGCGTCGAAAAACGTCGGCGATAAGCGCGCACGATAATCGTCCCGGTGTGTACGAGGCTTAAGAATGATTTCTGAAGGATCATGTGACACTGAAGACTGGCTTTGATCACAGGAATAAATTACATTTAAAAATATATTTAAAAATAACCAGTTATATTAATATTTCACAAAATTACTGTTTTTACAGCATTTTTGCAAGAAATAAAAGCAGCCTTTGAGAGCAGAAGAGCCTTCTTTCAAAAGGCCTTAGAATGAAATTGTATATCAGAGAAGAGTGTAACTAACAAAAATCAGCACTATAGAAAATTCAAGGATAGAAAACTAGGGATGCACCGAATGTTCGGCAACCGAATTAAGCGAAAAGACCGAATAAATTGTACCGAACAATGACGTGACGCGATCAAATAGAGGCGCGCGCTAATGCAGCAAACATGACGGCAGTGTGGAAACAGCTGTCCGAGACAGACACAAAAATCATTACAAGCACCGACAACGAGAGACTGTTTAGTGCTGCATCGCATGTCTTCGACGAGAAGAGGAAGAGTGGTTGTTGCTGGTTACTGTATGATGATTAAAATCGCGAAATGCCCTTAAACAATTAAATAAACTGCAGAATGTTATGTTTTCTAATACACGCAGGAATTGCATGTGTTCAAACAGC
>NW_015536547.1:241248-258383 GCF_001515605.1 Sinocyclocheilus anshuiensis
GGCAGTTTTTACATGTTTTCAAATAGCCGTTCAGATTTTCGTATTTGCTCTGGTGTATCAAACCACCAAAGACTTTATAAATTTTGTGCCGAGCACACATTGATACCTAACGACAAAGAGGAAGTAAGTAGACCAAGAAGATGCATCGAGGCAAGATGAATGTAGAGCTGCTGGTCTCATTGGTGTCTGAACACAAAGGGCTTTATGACAAACGCGACAGTGACTACAAAAATCTCGATAAGAGGGAGTTGTTATGGAGAGAGATTGCAGATCAAATAGGATTCGATGTGTACCGGGGTATTTCTGTTTTTCATTAAGCGCCATCTAATGTCAGGGAGTGAATTTTCACATTCACTCGGCTCATCGCCTGCGAAAATAGCTTGGGTATGAACACAAAAGACGCGTCGAAAAACGTTGGCGATAAGCGCGCGATAATCGTCCCGGTGTGTACAAGGCTTTACGTGGGGATCATGTTCGAACAGTCTGACAAGCAACAATCGCAAGGGACTATTAAAAATCGCACAGTATGCGCCCGGTTTTACTGTGGGTAGGTTTTAGGTTTGGTGTTGTTCTGGACCTTAGTCTAAAGGGGCGGTCACACTAGACTTTGAACACGCAAAATTTTTTCGGATGCCGCTGCAAATATGGGCGGGAGCAGGATATGACATTACGCTCCAAGGTTTCCCCTCAATTATCTCAACATGGATTCCGATGTGCTTGTACTGTGTCTTTTGCAACGGCGTCGAAAGCATCTGAAAAGTAGAAGGCTGTGGGTTCACCCTATTCTACGGACTCGGAATGAGCGGGGAGAGTTCCATTCTTTAATTCGATCTGTTTACGGTGAGTACTTTAACATCAAAATATTTTATGTTATGATGTCTGCAAATGCTTAAAAAAAAGCTTACCCACTAATATTGATAGAAACTAGTTTGGGACCAGATTCATTTACCAGGCCACCTGCTTTTCACCATTTAATTGTCAAATATTGAGTTCAATTATATGTAGTATTGTGAAGTTTGATGAAACATACAAAGTTATGGGATATTTTAAATAACATTAATATTCATAAAATATTCAGTAGTATTAATAAAATACTCTTCAATTTCAGGTTTTTGGCTACTGGTGACTCTTACCACACTATATCCAAAAGCTTCAGGGTGGGCAAATCCACTGTAGTTGGAATAGTGCCATCTGTGGCCACGGCCATTTGGGAGAGTTTGGTAGGAGAGTATATGCCAGTGCCTCAGGAATCAGATTGGAGGGCGATTGCTGAGGGGTTCTCCAGTAAATGGGCTTTTCCACACTGCCTGGGTGCCAATGATGGGAAGCACATTACAATCAAAGCTCCTGCTGATTCTGGGTCCCTTTAGAGAACTGTCCCTTGTAGTTATAATATTGTTCTTCTGGCAGTGGTAGATGCCAGCTACCTCTTCAGAGTAGTAGACATCGGTGCTTTTGGCAAGAGTAGTGATGGTGGTACATTGTTTGCCTCTGCTCTTGGAAGAGCTCTCAGAGATGGAACACTCAATCTCCCAGATGATGAGCCTCTCCCTAATGGTGAACACCTTGGTAAGGTACCATTTGTGTTTGTTGGAGATGAAGCATTTCCCCTCCGAAAACATCTTCTGCATCCTTACCCAGGAAGAGCAATCCCTGCTGACCAGAGGATCTTCAACTTCCATCTGTCGCATGCAAGGAGGATTGTAAAGAATGCGTTTGGCATCATGGCAGCTCAGTTTCGTGTGTACCACAGACTGATGGAGTTGAGCCCATGTAATGCAGAAAAGATTGTGCAAGCAACCAGCATTCTCCACAATTTTATTAGATGGGGTCATCAGAATTCTCCTTCCACCACTGGTTCTGCTGACCCAGGTACTGCACTGAATGCAGCTGGAAGGATGGGAAGCAACACTGTGTCGCGGGAGGCCCTAGCTGTGAGGGAGAAGTATAGGGAATACTTCAACTCCCCGTGTGGTGCAGTTGGCAGTATAACCAGATTTGAGGAATTCTGGCTCACCATAAAAAGGTTCTTTTCAGAGCCACTTCAATATCACAGAGTCAATTTTTCCATTGTTTGTGTGTGTGTGTGTGTGTACATTAAGGTTACATCTGCACACACGCAACATGTTTTAAATGCCCATATAAAATTTTTGATAGAATGCAAGTTATCTTTTGGGTACATGGATGCAAAATGCATATTGCCATGCTTGTTTACAGTCAAAAAAAATCCTGGTGTTTACAGCAAATGTGTTACTCATGATGGATATTACCAGTTGTGTCCAACAACCAAGACATCAAGAACATCTCCACTACAATGGTATGTTTACAGTTGGGATCTCCAAAAAGGCTGTCAAATCATTTGAACTGTATTGTCAGCGATGCTAAAGCTTAGTGATAGTTGTTCAAGTACACTAAGCAACAAGACAAAGTAATGAATCAGGAAACTGGTTTTATTGTTTTTATCAAATTCATTAACTACCAAAAACAACAATTCCTACATAACAGCAGGAGAAGAGAGCAATTTATTAGAACCTGTTTTTGAAAACCACATCTTCTTTAAGGAATAATTTTCTTTAGAATTAATTATGACAATGTTCATTTTGGAGTGAACAACTCCTTAATTGCACTTAAAAACAACTTAATGCACTCAAAACTCATGAGAACTTATAAGAAATGAGTAATAGTTCCATTGCTGAGCAAGTTATGTGATGCTTAATTTCTCCAAATCTGTTCCGATGAAGAAACAAACTCATCTTGGATGGCCTGAGGGAGAGTTAAATTGCAGTAGATTTTCATTTTTGAGTGAACTATTACTTTAAAGATCATGTTCGTGAACTGACACTGTACTCAGCCTCGTGTATCAACTGCAGTATCTTTATTTGGAGCGAACTCCTGGTTTCCCTGGGTAGACGGGAGAGAGCTGGGTGAATGCAGTTGAGGAAGCTGCTTACATCATCCTCTTTTCTCTTTTCTTTTACAATGGACATTATTTCACTTTCAAATTCATCCATGGCACTTGATTTTCTTTTTTTCTTTTTAGATGCAGTGGTGCCCTGGCTGCTGGTGCCTGATACAGGGACCTGGACGCACGGGACCTGGTTGCTGGGAACCTGACGGCTGAGGACCTGAGTGCTTATGATGGGGACCTGGCACTCAGGGACCTGTCAAGTTAAATTTATTTGTCTAGCTCTTTTCATAATACACTTTTCTGAAAGCAGCTTTACAAATAGTCATTCTGTTTTTCTACTGAGTCTTGGGCACACACCTGAGCTCTTAAATGTAAAAAAGTATTAAACGAAAGTACACGGTAGTCAAAGTCTAATTTCAGACAGAATTGATATATTGTGATGTCTACCTGGCTGCTGGTTCTTGGAGTCTGGCTGCTGGGGACCTGACTGCTGATGCTGAGGATCTGATTGGTGGGAAACCTGGAAATTGCATTTTACAATATGATTTCCAGTCTTGGAAAAGTCGTGAAAATTTCTATATAAAAAAAACTCTCCATCTTCCAGACCTGCCAACCTTTGAAATTTTTTTTGAGTACCATCAGTGTAACCGGGGGGGGGTGCAAATGTGCAAAATGCTAGACTTCATGTTAAATATTTTTCATAGGTTAGTACTCAGAGTCTGCACTCAGTTTGTGATATTCCTGTTATACAGTATTTTAAAGTAAACAGTAGGAATGCAACAATATAGTTAGCCCAAGGTTCAATAAATACCTCGGTTTTTTAAACACAGTTTTCAGTTTGGTTCTGATGGTTTGGCACCAGTGTTGCCAACTAATTTTCAGGGGAAGTTGCTAAAGGAAGGTCGATTTGTTGCTAAAAGTTGCTAAATGACGTTGTGATGTCATTGCGCGATGATGTCATTACGTAATCACGATGCAAAATTGTCACTACATCAAACCTCAGCAAAATTATATTTTATATGTTAATTTAGATTTGCTCATAAAATAATATAAATGCATAATATAATGTTAAAATATAAATAACTATTTTTATATACAACATTGAACACTTTTTAACGATTTAATTTTTGAACGATTACAAGTTTTTTTATTAGCTAGTAAACTAGTAAAACTACACATTCTGAACAATTATAGTTTTAAGCAGTGTATTAGTAGTCAGTATGCTACACGTACCCGCTATGCAAAATGCATACAGGTTGGCAGATCTGGATCCTCTTCTGTGTCCTCCTTCACTTCCATTTCTCTTACTGTCTCTTTCTATCCTTCTCTCTCTCATGTAGCCGGTGTCTCTGAGCCCACGCCATTTTTTCTTGCAAGTCTCAACTGAAAAATAAAAGAATATTGCCAAGTTCATGCAGCAGAGTTTGCTTTTGAAGTCTGCTTGGGAAGTTGACACACACACACACACATGTTGACACACACACACACACACACACACACACACATATAGTCGAACCAAAAATTATTCAGACATTTTTGATATATATTTACTAGTGGGTGCAGGACACTATAGTTCATATGTGTAAGTGAGGATAGCAAAATAAAGTAAACTGTGACATTATACCCAAAAATTATTCATACAGTGGACTACCAGTAAAATTGATAAACATTTGGGACCAAAAATTATTCAGACACTTTGACCTGACCATGTTTTTATCGATCTTCTACTGGTCACACGTCTCCACATGATGCGAATTCGCAGGTCCGAGTTCACCAAACTTGAACTTTGGAACGCAGCAAAATTTTTCACACAAGCTTGCATTTCCGGTCTGACGCATTCGCATGCGTATGAATGGAAGTCAATGGAACAAAAAGTGCAGTGTGACCGCCCCTTAAAATCAAAGAATTTAGAAAACACACACACACACACACACACCGAGAGAGAGAAAAGGCCCAAATCTGAGAAAAGACCAAGGAGAGGAAAATATTTAAGCCAGCTCTATTATGCCTCATTTAAACCTCTGGGATACAGAGTATCCAATCGCTCGACCCACAACAGCCACTTTTCCACTGTCGGGCCAGTGCTTTAAACGGCCAGGCGGGGCTAATAGCCTCGGACCTGTAGCACCGAGCCCAAAATCACGATGCGTTTCCACTGTCGGGCCTGAAGCTCTGCTGCATTTCACTAAAACCCGCCTCTCTGGAACAACGTCACGCAACCCCATCATTTCACCAACAAAGAAGTTATCAGAAAACTAATCAGAAATAAAACACTGGAACTAGTGAGATCACAAAACAAACATAAGAGCGGCTGTGTGACGGGACGAGGAGCACAGAGAACTCAAAGGCAGAGGATTAGATGCAAAGAAAGTTTATTCTCCAAAGGTAACCAAAACAAATAAAACTGTAACCAAAAATAGCGAGCCAGTCTCTGGGAGTAATCCAACTTCGGTCGGCAGTGTGATGCGGACCAAGGGAGTAGACGATAGCCCACGACCAACAACCTGAGAGTTGAGTGAGGCAAAGAGAGGCAGTCCTTCTCTCTATGCGTCCTGGGAGCAGGGAAGACAGAGGTGAGTGTAACACCAGAGAACGAAACAACCAGGACACAAAACACATCAGACACAAAACAATCTACTCACAACAAAGACTAGACGGAAGAGGAATATAAAGGAAAGGGTAATAAGCGACAGGTGGGGTAGAGGTAGCCAGTGACCAGCGCAGCCCCACCGCCAGATCAGCGCTGATTGCACCGATCACAAGCCGCCGAAAGACACGACAGACAGACAGCAGAGGGAGCCAGAGGGCACCCTGACCCATGACAGGCCGTTTGTTTGCATTTTTGTTGTTTACTTAAAGATTTAATTCCAAAAGCATCAATGTTTTACCAGTTTTACAATAATAAGTGATACATTGATCATAATGAATTACTTTGTCAGGATTGAAAATTAGTCACACAGAAATAAAGTGGTATTTACCGTTATTACACAAAAGAAAGAGGGCACATACTTAGTCACGTCATTTTCTGTTTACTTATAGTCACAGTATACATCACATTTAGAAAGAATGATAATTTCTATAATTTTTTTCCATCAAAAATACGATGCGAGTAACGTTAGCAGATGGAGCTCCCGAACAAAAACTATGGTTATCCTATATATTTTATGACATATGTGGAGCTAAATATGAACATTCAGACAGTCAGGTATAAAGAGACGAGACATACTGACAGATAAAATATGTTACTAAATAAATAAACGACTGTGATAGCCTATCGTTGCATTGAGCAGTGAACTGAAAGTGCACAGAGCCGAAGAGTAAAGACCGATTAAATCGTCATACTGGAGAAACAGAAGCAAACCAAGTAGAAATGGTACTGAGATAATCTCAGCAAAAATTTTAGGAACAGTAATTTATATCATTTGTCACTGATTAACAATTTACACTGATCCATATTACCTGACCACAAAAAGTTGAGTGCCACCGGCATTGCTGCCTCCAACCTCGTTGGATATATGACTTGTTTGGATATATGATCTTGTTTACAGTATAAAAACATATATTATTTACTTATACTTGATTATATGTTCTGTTTTTTGTCTACCATTGATTTGCATACATAATTTGCACAATTGTAAGTAATTACGACCAGCTGGTGACACTTGAAAACGTTTTGGTGGCACAGTGTTTTTCCAGCTGAGAGTTGCTATGATTTGGAATATCCACGGCGGCAACGTATTACTAGTATCTCATTTTTAAGAATGATACTAAATATAAAAAAGCAGTAATCAGTAATATTGACTTCTCCATTGTTGTAGGCAGTCGTTGTACAAGTAGGATGGTTGGTCAGTATTTGTCCCACCCACCTCTCCTCTATTTACGGCTGGGTAAATAGTGACAGTGACGAGTGCTGCGTTTTACAGTTATCAACTCAGCTACTAAAAAAAAAAAAAAAAATCAATAAAAATTCAAACAGAGGGCAAGGGCAAATTAACTTGTACTTATAATGGCAGTGCATCAAAATTCAGTGTCATCAGTTTGCCAAAAAGAACACAGAACGTTTTACGCACCATTTACAGCTGGTAGGGAGCAGGTGTACATTTATTTCATACAATTAGCATACAGTTTGGATTGGCGGTATGGTTCTGTTCTGGCTAAGAACTCCCTGCACATCCATGCAGCCTAGCATTAATAAGAGCAGGGAGAGCAGCGATAACCCCCCAGGGTAAACAGAACAGAACCAACATAAATGTATTGCAGATATTGTTAAAGTTCAATAATGTTATGTACACATTTTTGAATTGACTAACGTGACCTGCCAGAACTAACGCTACACTAGATTTTGAAAATATGAACATTTTCATGAATTCGAAAGTTTACGTCAGAATGCGCTCATTGGCGCCCCCTTCTGCTGGAGGCGCCTTAGGCAACCACCTAGCTTCCCTATGCCTAGAAATGGTACTTATTAAAGGGGTCATGAAACCCCCATTTCAGCACTGGTTAGTTCTCACCACAGTTTTAAAAAATGCTAAAAAAGTGGGTGTGGTGCGCAGCGGAGCGGAGGAGGGGGAAGAGGGGAGACAGACAACACACACAGCTTCGCGTTCAGACAGTTTAATTTCGCTCCCATCGAGTTAAAAACACAAATAAATGCACAGCCATTTGCACTCTGCATCGAAAACATATGAACACGCTGTTGCACCTCTAAGAACTTTTAAGGCTTATTCTGTGGTGTTTATATAAGACTTTTGACGGGTTGTGTCACAGAGCTGTAAAAACGGTTATGCTCACCAAGTGAATGAATCGCGTTTGTGCCGAACTCTTATTACAAAGCAAAAACAAACACTCTTCTTCCATCCATGAACGTTTCTCTCAGTTAACATGCGCGATGTCATCTCACAGTCCGAAACTTCTGTCATAGCAAATCAACACATGCTGTTGTGAATAATTAAGCGAAGCATCTTCTCACAGGATAAGAACACACAGTCTCATGAATAATTTCATAGACACCGACGCGTCATCGATGTACTATAGTCCATTAACCCCGTCACAAATTGTGACGTCAACACAATGTAGATTTTAAACCCGGAAGATGAAAATAGCGCAAAAAAGCTTCAAATTAACCAGTTTTTTCCAACAATTAAAATTATCGGATGCTAACATTGTCTTCTATGATGTGCAACACAAACACCTCTGCTAAAATCTCAGAAAAAGTAGTCTGGGGTTTCATGACCCTTTAAAGAAAAGTAAAGCGATTAACACGTGGTACTTTCCTCAAACCCAGACAGAAATGTCTCCGCTAAATCCAATTGTTCAGTCATTTGTGTAAATGCTTATGTACGAAACTACATTTTTTCCCAACAGTTTAAAGACATTTCATATTATTTCAACAGATAATTAAAGGGGTCACTGGATGCCCATTTTCCACAAGTTGATATGATTCTTTAGGGTCTTATAAGTCCCCTAAGTCTATAACATACTATTGTTAAAATTTATCAATTGTAATGTAAAACAACACCCTTTTTACCTTGTCAAAAACAGCTTTTTTTTTCAGAGCAAGCCATTTTGTTGCACGCCACTTTAAATGCTAATGAGCTCTGCTCACCCCACCCCTCTCTTCCTTGGGGTGACGAGCCATACTGTTTACTTTAGCAACAGAACTTTCTAACTAGCACATTATTAGGAAAGGCGGTTTGCAAAGATTCATAAAAAACTTATTCTCACTTGTTCTTTAGGTGAATCTGGATCACGAATGTGTGAACATAGATGCGTTAAGGCAGATTGGGCCCTTCAAAAACAAACTTAATCCACTGCGTTTTCAACTGCTTAGATGTCGGGAGTAAATGACGACTGCTATGTTCATTATTACATCCAACAACAAAACACCTCAATCGCTTAGGAGCCATTCTTGTCTACCCCTGCTCCGGTGCCTAAACAATGACAGACTGTCTACAGCTCACTCAAGGTGGATCTGATCGCATGAGAATTGCAGGGCGGGCGCGGGCCATCAGCGGAAAAAGAAAGGTGTGTGGTGGGGGGGTGTTTGGCGCCGGAGCTGGATTTTTTATAGGTTTAAAGAGGGGCACGACCAAAAAAGTTTGAGAACCACTGGTCTAAGGTAAGGCGGCTGTGTCAATCAACAATTGTGGGAGGGGCCTGGGTCTGTGTGGGTCATCACACAGCCAAGCATCTGAAAACGGCTTGATTTGAGAAAGGGGTCAATATTGATGTGAATTATTAAAAAAAACACTGGATGGATTTTTATCATTATAAGGTGGATGTGTACACACACTGCCAACACACATTTATGTTCAAACAACATGTAAAAGTGAATTTTGCATCCGATGACCCCTTTAAAGAAAACAAATAACTTTACTGGTTGTATACAAGCAGTAATTTAAGGCACATTGAGTACATACTCCAACTAAATTACAGCCATAAAACGCAATCCATAAGTATATAACTCGCATGCTTAATACTGAGTAGATAAAAATGTTAAAAAAGTATATTAAAGTGTCGATAAAGAAAAATAAAAACGTGGCACGAAATTGTTTTTAGCTTAAGGCTAATTTTAGCTTAAGGCTCATATGTAATTTGATTCTTACCTTTTCAGTACCCTTTGGGTTGATAGCGATGCAGAAAAATACAGTCCTGTCACCCATTGAACTGCAAATTCAAAATAAAGGAAAACTGTCAACGGTTTAAAGAAATTAACATATTTTTTTCAAGTTATATTAAAATGTTTGCTGCAATGATAAAAAATACGCTACTATAAAATTGCAATTTTGGGAGGAAAAAAAGTCACACATACGTCGCATTTTACATTTAGAAATCATATTTAACACTATAAACATCTATAGGCTATATTTCCCCTCACTACTCAAATTGTACAAAATGAACCGTATTCAGCCTATACAATTGTCAAGCCAAAACAAATTCATTTAAAGTGAAACTGAAGCCCTCTTTCATTCAGCATGAAACCAAATGTTTCCATATTCACCACATATTGGATATACTTACTTCACTCGCATTTTCGGCTTAAAACATCATTCACATATAACAGCACAGTGAGGCTGTGGTCACGCTGAATGGTACAGATTTTAATGACATTGACATATATATTTTTCCGTGATTATAATAAGAAAACTACAGCTAGCCAATTTAATAATTTCATAATAATAATAATATTATAATAATCTTTATTTTCTATAGCCTTTAAATGTTACATGTCAAAGCACTTTACATAAACAAATAAAACATCAAAATACACCATTACAGATTATGAAATAATAAGCAAAAAGATGAGAAATACATTCAAAACCAGAAATACATTCAAAACACTTGAAAAAATATTTAAATAAAATAATTTTCAACCAAAAGAAAGATAAAAATTATTCAGAGCAACAAATCCACCATGACCCTCACAAAAAAACTAAAAAAAATATTACAGCTGTAACGAGCCGGTCCTTGTCTCCATTCTCTTTGGACTACAAATCCCATAATCCACCACACGGCACTAATTACAATTACACCTGCTCCCTATCTGGACCCCTATAAAGGTTACACTCACCCAGTTAGGTTGCGAAGTATTGTTAACTCTGTTACATACCAAGCACCTGTCTGATTTCCTTGCCTTGCCTAGTCTAGACTTGTTCCTGTGTTTTGCCATTGCCTGTTCTCTGTTTGATGATCTCTTGCTGCCTGCCCTGACCATTTGCCTGTTTTACGGATTACTCTACTGTGCCGCTCTATTTGACTCTTTTTGCTGGTGATTTGACCCCTGCTTATTCCTGACTACGCTGTTTACAATAAAAGTCTGCAGATGGATCCACACTCTGGTTGTCATGCTCGCTCTGTAACAACAGCCAGTTTTAGAAAGGAATTGTTTATTTACTTGGTATGACGTTTTATATTGACGTTTATATATAAGAGTTTTGGCACACCTGACTGAGTGGCATTGTTCTAATAATAGCATAAGAACTTTTAATAGCATAAGAACTTAGTTATTTTGGTCATTAGAGTAGAACATCATTCATATAGCTACTTTTGTAATTTGAAATTGAAATAAACCATCAAATCGAAAACAAAATATAAAACTTTATGCAAATATGCATGAATGACCACGTTTGCATCACCAAAATCATTGTTTTTTTAATAAACTTTTAGTAAGACTAATTAAATCAGTGTGCTGACTTGACTAGCTATATATAGTAGCCTACATATCGCCAATGCCTGCGGAAAGTGAAATAAAGTGTGCGATCACCGATAATGAAAACATAAATTGGTTTTCCAAGTCCTTTTTACTATTTGTGTGAATTATATTTTAAAGTGATATTCTAATATAAATAGGCTATTTTGGGCCAGTTTTACTAAGCAGGGCAAATTAGCGCGAGAGCGCAACCGAAACCAGCGCCGATGTGGGTGATTTACTAACAAAGCTTAAATTAAAGAACACAGATGCAACATCTCATTTACATATCGGCCAACGCAATATACCAAGCGCAGCGCAAATTAGCGTAGTTGCAAATAAAGAATAAAGAAATAAATAAGCCACAGTACATTGAAAAGAACCGAAAGCCAAAAAATGAAGGTTTGATAGACCTGGTATTGCGTGACTCCTAGTTGAGGGTTCCAAGTCGTCTTTTATTTCCTGAAGCAAATTAAAAATAACATGGCTTGGCAAACGATATGTTCGGATAATGTGTTCTTCTGGCATTCAAAATAAATTAATACGTGTGGAAAAAATCCTCTCACTTCTACCATGCGCTCTCTGATCTCTGCGGTGCCTCCTCCTAGCAACAATAATTGCAGCCATTTCAAGCACTAAATAGTTTAAGACATGCTTTTTTTGAGCGTTAAATAATGGCGCAAATGCCAGTAAATTCGACGAGCGCAAACTTTAGTAAAATGCGTTGTGTGATTAATTTGAATACTCTCCTCCCATAACTTTTGCATCTGAAAGGGAAACTCCTACAAATGCACATTCAATAAGGTCAGGCGCAAAAATAACTGTGTCCACGCCTTTTCAGTGCTAATTCTTCACTGCGCGTCTTTAGTAAAACCTGACAGTACTATTTTAACGCCAAAAGACGTACTAAACCTGACAGTACTATTTTAACGTTGGCGCAAGCTGTTAGTAAAACTGGCCCTTTATGTATTAAACCATCAGATACTATAAGAAAACAATTATCAAAAGCAGTCTGATCTGGCCGTGGTGTTTAACTACAGAATGTTGTTCCTTTCGCCACCTGGTGGATATTGTGTGAAGCACAACAATGTTGTAAAAAAATCTGAAAAAGCGCCTGCAAGGAGCTCCGTGATCACGCATGGTAAATGCTGATTGGTTCTCTCCTGTATCGGAGCATATACAAGGCTGTATACTGTTTTATACATGCTTACGATAGAATCCTTAGTTAAAGGGTTAGTTCACCCAAAAATGAAAATAAGAAAGTCATATATACCTAGGATGCTTTGAGGGTGAGTAAAACATGGGCTAATTTTAATTTTTGTGTGAACTAAGCCTTTAATATAACCTCACCTATAGCATGTTTGTGAATTTATCTATGAATTTGTATTTTGATGATCTAAATGAGTGTATATTATATGTTGATACCCATGCAATATGTTAGTGTTCTGAGAATCTTTTAATAGTTTGGCATAATGCTGTCGTGGCCTAATGGTAGCGAGTCAGGCTTGTAACCCAAAGGTCGTGGGTTTGAGTCTCAGGTCCGGCAGGGATTGTAGGTGGGGGGAGTGAATAACCAGCGCTCTCTCCACCCTCAATACCAGGACTGAGGTGAGACCCTTGAGCAAGGCACTGAACCCCCCACTGCTTCCTGGGCACCGCAGCATTGGCTGCCCACTCCTCCAGGTGTGTGTGTTTCACTACTCACTGCTGTGTGTGTGCACTTGGATGGGTTAAATGCAGAGCACAAATTCCAAGTATGGGTCACCCTACTTGGCCACAAGTCATCTCCTTTTCTTTTTTTGTATCAATCCAATTGCATATGCAAAATAACATGCTTGAAGACAGAGTTGTAAAATTTCCCTCCAAAGGTACCGTTCCTCATTGGCTCACTCAAATCCTTCTCATTACATGCTCTAATGCAGTAGTCCTGTAAGAAAATTATTTTCTGTGGCCATGAAAATATAATTTTTTAGAGTTGATATGAAATTACACTAAATGTTCGCTGGACGAACGGATTAGTTGTTGGTAATATTAATTCTGCTACAGTTACTACTGGCAGCTGAGATAAATTATTCTAATTAATTGTAATTATGTCATGACAACTCTCAGAGTGATTGACATGGTAATGTACATGACAATGTTAATGTATTTGGAATAGATCTGCTACTCTGCTGCTGCTGCTGCGGCAGAGGAAGTACCAAGAAATGCGACTGCCAATACATCCACAACATGCTGCTGTGAGCATGTAAGAAATACTGCTGATGAACATAACATATGAATTGAGCTAATTTGCTACAGGACTGTAGGCTGTACAGAAAGCGAGTAAAGACTCCTTTTAAAATAATTGAAGATGACAATTATTTAACTACAATCAATGAATCTGCCAAATGAATCTCTTATTTACATTGTGAGTGCACACTTTGATTTTAATGAGAATTTGAATGAATAAATCAAAGACATTTACACAAACAACTACATGTAAGATGTTTAAAAGATTTTTGTGAATATGTGAAGTTAGACAGATTAGCACAGGCAGAGGTTAATGTATTCCTCAACTGTAAGTCGCTTTGGATAAAAGCTTCTGCCAAATGAATATAGCGAAGGGTGCATCTATTGTAAACTTCATTTACCTGCGAAATGGAGGGCGCACTTGAAGTCACTTCCAAATTGCATCAGCCTTCTGAATGCCACAGTGACACAATAAGCCTTCGAATGCGGCCTTCGGAGGGTGAATCGTGAATTGGGACAGCCTTCATAGTGACGCAATTGCACTTCAAATGTGGCTTTCGAAGTGCGCAACCTTCACTTAGGCACGCAGCTATTGTCATGCTGATCGAGTTCAAATAACAAACTGGAAGCTTTAAAAGGAAGGTGGTGCTTGAAATCATTGTTCTACTTCTGTTAACCATGGTTACCTGCAAGGAAACACGCACAATCATCATTGCTTTGCACAAAAAAGGGATTCACAGGCAAGGATATTGCTGCTAGTGAGAGCAATCACACTGGTGCTACTTTACATCCGAAACTCTAATCACAATGTAAACGGCTTCTCTCCAGTGTGAACCTTCATGTGCTTCTGAAGGTTTCCTTTTTTAATGAAGCTCTTTCCACACTGGCAGGTGAAAGGTTTCTCTCCAGTATGAATTTTCATGTGGCCATCAAGGTTTTGTTTATGTGTAAAACTTTTTCCACATTGAGAGCATGTGTAAGGCTTCTCTCCAGTATGAATTCTCAAGTGGTTTTTAAGGTTTGCTTTTCGAATGAAGCTCTTTCCACACTGTTTGCAGGTGTAAGGCTTCTCTCCAGTATGGGTTCTCATGTGGTCTTTAAGGTTTCCTTTTTGAGCAAACCTCTTTCCACACTGTTGGCAGATGAAAGGTTTCTCTCCAGTATGAATTCTCATGTGGCCATCAAGGTGTTGTTTATGTGTAAAACTTTTTCCACATTGTGAACATGTGTAAGGTTTCTCTCCACTGTGAATTCTGATGTGGTTTTTAAGATTAGATTTTCGAATGAAGCTCTTTCCACACTGTTGGCAGGTGAAAGGCTTCTCTCCAGTGTGAATTCTCATGTGAAGATTAAGGTTCCCTATTTCAGTAAAACTCGTTCCACACTGTTGGCAGACAAAAGGTTTCTCTCCAGTGTGAACTCTCACAGGGTATTTAAGGTTTGCTTTTCGAATGAAGCTCTTTCTACACAGTTTGCCGGTGTAAGGCATTTCTCCACTGTGAATTCTCGTGTGGACTTCAAGGCTTCCTTTTCTGTTGAAACTTTTTCCACACTGTTGGCAGGTGAAATAACGTCTATTTGCTGTATTTTGAGCTCTTTTTTGTGTCTTTTCAGTATTTGAGCAACTAAATGTTTTTTCTCCAGTCGTGAAACCATATTTCTCATGGTGAACATGATCTTCCTTTTTACTGAATTCTTGACTCTCCTCTTTCAGTGTCATCAGGTCTAATGCAAAAAAATAAAAATCCAAATTAACACCATGTTTAATGGCACAAAGAACAAACATCAAAACCAACAACATGTAGATCTAATAAACACTAAGCTATTAAAGGAGGTGTTAAATGTAATCTCAAAAACTCTTCCCGTTATTCGAAGTGATGATGATAAAAAAAGAGCAAAGTTTATTGTATAATCTTAGTTGCATATGTTTTAATGCTCATTTTCGAGGTAATGGATGTGATCCAGGGGCATATAATTAGGGGGTGACGCTAGGGTCATGTCCCTACCAATATCCAGCAACTACCAAATTGTCCCTAGCAATAATTTTCATCAAACAATTAAATATATGTATATGTTTTTGTAATTTCGGATGCATCTGAAATATATCATACTATTGATATTACCTAAGAATTTAAAGTAAATACGTTACAAAACTGCGCACTTTCAAGGACGCACATTTAAAGGGATAGTTCACCCAAAAATGAAAATGTGATGTTTATCTGCTTACCCCCGGGGCATCCAAGATGTAGGTGACTTTGTTTCTTCAGTAGAACACAAAAGAAGATTTTTAACTCCAGCCGTTGCAGTCTATCAGTCGTATAATGCATGGCAATGGTAACAAAATCTATGGGAGTAAAAAAAACATGCACAGACAAATCCAAATTAAACCCTGCGGCTCGTGACGACACATTGATGTCCTAAGACACGAAACGATCGGTTTGTGCCAGAAACCGAACAGTATTTATATCATTTTTTACCTCTAATACACCACTATGTTCAACTGTCTTTGAGCGCGTGCACGGCATCCGGTGCGTGAGGTGTGTACGCACTCTGGCATAGTTTACGTTAAAGGGTGTGTTGATATCCAGCCGAAGAGCAATCAACCATAACTTCAGGCGAGCAGGCTCAGAAGTTGGGAATACGTGGAAAGTCACCACTCCCGAATGAGTTCGCGCGAGAGAAAGTAATCTTTTAGTTTTAAGTCGGTTTGAACAATCCGGATAAGCGCAAGTAAGTACCACATTTTAATTTTTGGGTGAACTATCCCTTTAATACATGGACGGAGTAAGAACGTAAGGCAGTCACATACCGGACGAAAAGCGCAGCGCCACGTTTACAACAACTCACAGAGCCTATTGCACCCAGTTCAAGACAGCAGTCCAAAACATAAAGAAAAAAAAAAAAAAGTAAAAAGTTCACTTTAGGAATTAAAGTTGTGTCGATGAGTTTGAAATACTGTGTTTGACAAAACAGAAAAAGAAAGTGTGATCTATGTGAGTGACACTCTGCGGTGTGGCAGGGTTTGGAACAGCGTCTTGGATCGCCGCAAACTTTAACTTATTGTTGCTAAACTGAATGTACAAAGTTAGCTGATATATCATCAAAATAAAAAACAACACTGAAATAAGAGCTTGTGGTTTATCTGTCAATCAGATGCACATAAAAGTTTCGTTATACAGCAAAAGTATAATTTCTTTCAGAATCATCCTGGGTCCAATTTGATTAATATTAAAATAAAGTTATGCGTGATTACTTATATGAAATATAATATAAAAATATAAACTTATATGACATTCTTCAAAAATATCATTCCTTTCTGTATAGTTGGGCATTTTAATAAGGATCAAATGAGTGAGTGCAGCCTTCATAACGAAAACCAACCTGTTTGTTCCTCAGTATCTTCTTGTTTGACGCTGAATGCTTTTTCACTCTTCATGTCTTCACTCTCCTCTTTAATCTTTGTTTGTGTCTCAGTATCTTCATGTTTGACTCTGAATGCTTCTTCAATCTTCATGTCTTCACTCTCCTCTTTAATAAACGCCATCTTTGTTTGTTCCTCAGTATCTTCATGTTTGACTCTGAATATTTCTTCACTCTTCATGTCTCCACTCTCCTCTTTAATAAACGCCATCTTTGTTTGTTCCTTTATAACAGTGTGTCACGTGGCTCTGTTAAAGATGAATCACAGATTCCTCAAGTTATCAAAAACACAGATCTTCTGTCTTATATATAAGCAAGTGTTACGTGCTCTCGATTCGCTATTAAAGCAGCACTATGTAACTTTTGGCGCTTTAGCGGTTAATAAACAGA
>NW_015536547.1:261149-266361 GCF_001515605.1 Sinocyclocheilus anshuiensis
CACTCTCCTCTTTAATAAACGCCATCTTTGTTTGTTCCTCAGTATCTTCATGTTTGACTCTGAATATTTCTTCACTCTTCATGTCTCCACTCTCCTCTTTAATAAACGCCATCTTTGTTTGTTCCTTTATAACAGTGTGTCACGTGGCTCTGTTAAAGATGAATCACAGATTCCTCAAGTTATCAAAAACACAGATCTTCTGTCTTATATATAAGCAAGTGTTACGTGCTCTCGATTCGCTATTAAAGCAGCACTATGTAACTTTTGGCGCTTTAGCGGTTAATAAACAGACCTGCACACATCCCGCGGAAGAACATTATAACCGGAGCTACTTCTCTAAGTTTATGTCTAAGGCGATTCACGCAGGTATGTGTTACTCCGCAGCGGCGACGACCCGACCAGGCTACAATAGTCCAAATATAAGTACTTATTAAAAGTGTACCATAGTTTTTCGGAATAAGACAAAAACGCGGTTTGGGAGATGAATTCATGATGTACTCGCTCATTATATACATTTGGCAAATTTTGAACACAGAAAAAGTTACATAATGCTGATATTTCTAGTTAAGAATTAAGTATCTTTATATGAGCTTTTTTTCCAGAAGAAAGAAATATGGTTCACTGATTAAAGCTGTATAAATGTTCGGTTTCATCAACCAGCAGAAATATGATAGCATACTCAGGTGTTATTACTCATTACCATAGTTAGGAGTAAATTCAGTTTAGGTTCAGTTTCTAAATATAAGATGCATTAAACAGGTTATTAAAGTAAAAGTATATCCTTCACATGGTATTAAAAAGTACACATAAATTAGATTATATTAGTAAAGTTATAGTTTTGAGACAACATACCTGCAATATCCAGTTAAGCCTGTAGGAAACTCAGAAGTGAAGATCAGAGACTGAGTGAATCTTCATCAGGTTCTTGATTGAGATGGTACTGAGTGGTGCTGCAGTCATCAAGACTGACTAAAGCAGAGAATCACTGTAGTTTTATACTGATTTCAGGAGGCCGTCTTTAGAAGATTAAGTATGCAAAGGATGTGAGCAGTTACAGGAATTTGCCCAGATTTTCAGCAACTCTAATCCAATCAGCATAACTATAACACTCATTATCACAGAGATCAGGGAAGGTCACACCTACAGACATTACATTCACACTTAACCCAGGTACTGATTAGCATGAACAATGACCATCAATTAAAGTAATGGAGCAGAAGCAGCAAGAGGCAATAAAGACAAAAGGTGACAGACTCACTTACCATTATTTTATATTTGTATTCACACACACCTAAAACAAAAGATTCATTTTAATATCTATATGCAATTTATCTTTCTGCTAACCTTCTAAGGCTATGGTTTAATTTTGATCAAAATAATAGTGTCTTAATTGATGTGCATTTGTAAGAAAGTAAATATGTATTATTTGGAAGTATTTTCTAGAATACAAATATAAATTACATGAATTAACAGTGATTAAATAGTGATTATATAAAGTATTCTTACAAAATTCTTTATGCATAAAGCTAAATGTATACCTTTTTATTTATACCAAACCACAGACAATTGGAGATAAATATTAGTTCAGTAATATTTATGAAAAGTTATTGAGATTATTGGAACCTATTAAATTTATTGATGTTTTATATTATTTTTATGACGTCACAATAAGTTATGTAAAATCATCAGAGTCAGGAGATTTCTGAATTTCATTCTGTACCTTTAAATGTTGTTTGTTTTTCTTTACAGTCATTTCAGCTCTTAACAGCCTGTACACAGCGAAACAAAACAGCGTTCCTCCAGGGCCATGGTGCTACATAAGACAGCACACGACAAGGACTACAAAACAAACTGTATTAACATAATTTAAGTTACATTAAAAAGCCTAAAATAAAGAGTCCAATAAGAACTGAAAAAGAAGAGCTGGAAAATAAGAACAAATGGAAATTGAACATTTAAACACTGACTTCACAAGACCACTCAAATGGCGCTTTTCCACTGCGTGGTACGACTCGGCTTGGTACGGCTCAGTACGGCACGGCACGGCACGGTTTGGCTCGGCTCGGCTCGGTTTGCGTTTCCACTGCAGTTCAGTACCACTTTAGAGGGGGGGGGATTATTCACAACCGTGCCGTACCATGCAGTGGAAAAGCGCCAAAAGAGGGTACATTAACGGGAGAGCAGCATACGTGGTACACACATTTTTTAGAAGTGTGCAATATGCAAAGTACACTAGCTGTGTGGAAAGATTAATTTAAAATAGATGTATGTGTGTGGGTGTAGTCATTGTCCATTGTTGTTACAGTTCAGGAGTCCGATGGCTTGGGGAAAACAACTGTCCCACATTCTGGCCGCGAGGGCACGTATACTTCTGTACCTTCTGCCTGATGGCAGGAGGGTGAAGAGTTGGCACAAGGGGTGTGTGGGGTCATCCATGATACAGTGTGTGTCAGTGATGGAAGGAAAGAGACCCCAGGGATCTTCTCAGCTGTCCTCACTATCCGCTGCAGGGTCTTGTTATCTGAGGTGGAACAGTTTCCGAACCAAACAGTGATGCAGCTGCTGAGGATGTTTTCAATAGTCCCTCTGTAAAATGTGGTGAGTATGTGGTGTGAGAAATGTGCTTTCCTCAGTCTTTCTAGAAAGTAGAGATGCTGCTGGGCTTTCTTTGTTATGTAGCTGGTGTTAAGAGACCAGGTGAGGTTCTCTGTCAGATGAACACCAAGGAATTTGGTGCTCTTGACGATCTCCACAGAGGAGCCATTGATGTACAGCAGAGTGGATGTTGTGTTCTCTTCTAAAGTCAACGACCATCTCTTTTGTTTTGTCCACATTCAGAGACAGGTTGTTGACTTTGCACGAGCTTGATAGCCAATGCACCTCCTCTCTGTATGCTGACTCGTCTCCTTTGCTGATGAGACCCACCACAGTCATGTCGTCCACAAATTCAATGACGTGGTTTGAGCTGTGCATTTCTGCACAGGAGCGAGTCAGCAGAGTGAACCGCAATGGACTAAATACACAGCCCTGGGGGGCTTCTGTGCTCAGTGTGATGGTGCTGGAGAAGCTGTTTCCTATCCGGGCTGTCTGAGGTCTCTCAGAAAGGAAGTCCAGGATCCAGTTGCAGATGGCGGTCTTCAGGCCCAGCAGGCTCCGCTTTCCAATCAGTTGCTGATAAATGATGCACTCTAAAAAATGCTGGGTTAAATACAACCCAGTGCTGGGTAAAATCGGGACAAACCCAGCAATTGGGCTGTTTTGACCCAGCGGTTTGATTAAATGTTTAACCCAACCTTCTGGGTAGTAACCCAACCGCTGGTTCAAAACAACCCAATTGCTGGGTTTGTCCCTATTTAACCCAGCACTGGGTTGTATTTAACCCAGCATTTGTTAGAGTGCGGTGTTGAATGTTCTTTACGATTTTAATTCTCCATGCCAAGTACCCAGTTCCATGCTCCTTAAAAAACAAAACAAAAACAAAAAAATATGTACCACCTGTAGCATGTGTGTGAGATCAGCACCAACACGGGTGTTATGCTGTTTCAGGAAGTGCAAATCTTGACTGTTTGAAGGGCATCATGGATTCTTTGAAGTTTCAGGCCATTTTGTCAAGACTTGTGATGCCTTCAGTGCAGGGACTGAAGCTTGATGATCAATGGAATTTCCTGCAGGACAAAGTACACATCCTAATCTAACTATTCTCGGTTCTGGGATCAATCGAAGAATGCTCTTGAGTGGCCTGTTAATTTTCCAGATTTAAATCTCAGTGAAAATATTTGGTGGGATTTAAAAAAAAAAGAAGTGGCAATGTGAAAACCAAAGATTATCAGTGACTGAAGTTTTTTCAAGTGAGGAATGAGCCAAGATTGCAGTAGAGAGTCTCAGAAGCTTCTAAGCACCTACAGGCAGTGTTCATTGGAGGTTATAAAGGGTAAAAGATTAATTATATATTAGAGCTGATTAAAAAAACACACATATACATATGTACACATATTCCCATGTATCAAATAAAAATAATAAGTATAACAAAATAAATCCATAAATATAAAATGTAATTCAAATAATCTCAATGATTTTATTATTATTAATTAATATTTATAAACTAATATTTGCCTGGAGTTAACTTCAACTTTTCAAAATATGTTGTATCTTAATAAATTTACCTTAATGTAGAAAGAATTGTAAAGAATTAATACATAGTTTACGATATAAGCGCTATTTGTATTCTCCAAAATACAGTGCCGTGAAAAGGTTTTTGCCCCCTTCCTGTTTTTTTGTTTTTTATTATTTTTTGCATATTTGTCACACTTAAAAGATTTAGATAATCAAACTAATTTTAATATTACACAAAGATAATGCAAGTAAATACAAAATTCAGATCTTAAATGATGATTTCATTTATTAAGGGAAAAAAGCTGTCCAAACCTACCTGGCCCTTCGTGAAAATTTAATTGCCCCCTCCTGTTAAATGGTGAAAGAACTGTGATTAAGCACATTATTTTAGAAAGCCGAGTTAAATTACACTAGCCACACTCAGGCCTGATTACTGCCAGACCTGGATGACTCGCCATAATTGATGGAAGCATGAATTCTGCGCTCTATCAGAAAATCCTGAAGGAGAATGTCATGGTCTGGGGCTGCTTTGCAGCTTCAGGTCCTGGACGACTTGCCATAATTGATGGAAGCATGAATCCCAAACACACCAGCAAGTCCACCGCTGAATGGCTCAAGAAAAACAAACATAAGGTTTTGGAGTGGCCAAATCAAAGTCCGGACTTAAATCTGATTGAGATGCTTAAACAGTCCATTCATGCTCGAAAACCCTCCAATGTGGCTGAATTAAAACAATTCTGCAAAGAAGAGTGGGCCAAAATTCATCCACAGCAATGTGAAAGACTCATTGCCAGTTATCGCAAACACTTGATTGCAGTTGTTGCTGCAAAGCGTGGCGCAACCAGTTATTAGATTTAGGGGGCAATTACTTTTTCACATAGGGCCAGGCAGGTTTGGACAGCTTTCTTCCCTTAAATGAAATCATCATTAAAAAAACAACAACTGCATTTTGTATTTACTTGCATTATCTTTGTGTAATATTAACATTTGTTTGATGTCAATCTTTTAAGTGTGACAAATATGCAACAAATAAAAAAAATAAAAAAACATCCCAGACAGCAGACAGTTTCGGCCCAGATCCGGCCCACATCTGGCCCCC
>NW_015536547.1:266385-289362 GCF_001515605.1 Sinocyclocheilus anshuiensis
CACATCTGGCCCGCATGGATTTCACATGGGCCAGATGTGGGCCGGATCTGGGCCAACACTATGTTGCTGTCTGGGATGAGGGGGCAAAAACCTTTTCACGCCACTGTACATACTATCATATGTTTACTTTCTGACACAGGCACATCAATAAATTTGTTAATTCACTCAAAATCCTCCTGGTCAAATTTATTTATCACTGGACATTTATTATTTATTGCTGTCATTTCAATATAATTACTGCAAAAGACCTATCCTAAAAAAGTCAGCAGAAAGATAAATGTTTAAATTCTAAATGTCTCTCTTTTGCTTTTGGTGTGTGAATACAACTGTAAAATCACTCTTTTTTTTGTCTGTTAAGCTCTTGGTGTTTCTGTCTCATTTCTTTAATTGGCGTCATTGTTCATGCTAATCATTATGTGAATTAAGTGTGAATGTATCTGGACTTTCCCTGATCTCTCTGATAACGAGTGCTATAGTTGAACTGCTCACATACTTTGCACACTGTGTTTAAGCTGGTGATCTGAGTGCTTTGTCTTCACCTGTAAGAACAGCCTCCTGAAGTCCAGGGGCGTGTCTACGTGGTGGCCAGGGGTGGCACCGGCCCCCCCTGAAATTTGGCTGGCCAGCCCAGGTGCCCCCCCTACCTTGAACTGCTCACATACTTTGCACACTGTGTTTAAGCTGGTGATCTGAGTGCTTTGTCTTCACCTGTAAGAACAGCCTCCTGAAGTCCAGGGGCGTGTCTACGTGGTGGCCAGGGGTGGCACCGGCCCCCCCTGAAATTTGGCTGGCCCCCCCAGGTGCCCCCCCTACCAGATGTCTTGCGATAGGCTCGCGCGAGGACGAATCTCTCCACTCTCACTTGTTTAGTGAGTGTACACGATGTATTATAACATACATCGTTCCGCAAACACACCCCCCCCCCACACAGCACAGCTTGGTTGAGTTACTGCATGCTGTTTATCTTTGTTCTTCGTTTAAAAATCTTTGGTAAGTGAATAACAGTCATTGACCAGTAACTTCATAATGAACTGCATCATAATAAAACATTTTTTTAAATATCAAAGACCTAGTAGCACACTAAAGAAAACATCTGTTTGAGTTTTACATCTTCAATCACCCTCATTTGTAAATGTATCATCAGAAGTTGATCTACCCTAGTGAAAAAAAGTATACTTTATTGTATTTGTAATATATTTCCTGTATCAATAGTACATTGCAAATATACTAACAAAAAATTGTACTAACTTTAAATATATAACAAGTGTACTACCAACATGCTTTTACCTGTTTTTACAATACAACTTTTAACACACTTTAAAATAATTGTAATTTAGTGTATTTTCTAAAAATATATTTTACAAAAATATACTTGAATTGAAAGTTTTGTTTATTTTTTAAAAGTGTATTTATTTGCACTTTATGTAAATATATTTTAGTATTATTTTTTAACTATGTGCTGAAAATGACCATTGTAACAATGCATTGAAACTATACTTTCAACGTACATTATTAAATAACCTGAAGTTGTAGTATACTTTAAGTTAAATTTTGGAGTAATTTTTAAGTGTACTTCTTCATGCTTGCAATTCACTTCATTACTGCTTTCAGAAAGTAATAAAACATATGATAAATGCGTTGAAAGCCCATTTAAAACATTTTTAAATCAAGTTTATTGCACAAAAAGCTACTCTTGTAATTGTGATTTAAGTATTTTAATACATTTATACAATGTCACAGAGAGGTCCAATGTATAAACATCAATACATGACTAATTTTATACCAACAGCACACTATACAAACACAAGAAAATGTGTTCTACTGGACAGGAAGTTCAGCTACTGGATTGTGATGTCACAAGTACAGCCAAGTAAACACTGTCTATATTGCATGGCCAACAATTGAATTTCACTCACACTGCTTTAACACATTATATCATAATCAGTGTTCCAAAAATTGTAACATATCATTATACATTTTAGGGAGAAATAAAGCTGAAAAGCAACAATTGGCATTGATATCTGTAAAGCTGCAGAAGTTCCCCAGGAGTCAGTTTTAGTCTCGTTCAATGTTGTTTGGAAGTGGAATGACATACAGTTTGTCCTTAGAGCTAATCATTACACATTTGCGTTTGAGTGATTGAGGAGGGACAGCAAACACATTATCGGTGTGATACACTTCATATATAAATGTTGAGGATATTTCTGTCAGGACCACTATCGTCAAAGATGATTGACAATTAGCATACAGTTTGGATTGGCGGTATGGTTCCGTTCTGGGCAAGAACTCCCTGCGCCTCCATGCAACCTCCCAGGGTAAACAGACCAGAACTAACATAAATGTATAGCAGATATTGTTAAAGTTCAATCATTTTATGTACACATTTTAGAATTAGTCTGATTCAAGGAGAATCAGAAGGCTGAATCCCGACTGACAGAGGAGGAGTTGGGGATGGAGGAGGGTAATTAGCTATTGATCAATGCGAAAACTGCTGATAATACTGAGGGACCTTATATATGAATGCTTAGATAGGTGTCGTATTCCCATAGGTAGATGGGGATCAGCTGAAGGTCAGCTGATGCGAGCTTGACTAACGTGACCTGCCAGAACTAACGCTACGCTTGATATTTAACTGAACATCTCTATACAACTTTCCTCCACTCTTGGCAAGCTCTTTAACTAAAACACAGAATCTGTTATTGGTGGATGCAGAAGATGCCCCATCCTCACACGTAAAATCCACCAGAGTCATAATTTCACAGAATGTTCCGTCACTTAACTGTACAACTGAATTGTTTCTCTTTTTAAGAGACGTGTTATTGCAGGAATGTTAAAGAACTCCACTACAAGTGAAACGGTCATAAAATAAACCCGAATTAACTGTGTCACCAGTAAAGTCTTCAATAGCCATCCTCTGCAGCACAGATGTGGTACCTTTCTTCGGGCAACCAAAACCTCTGACATTATCTTGAAACTTCTTTGACTTCTGTGTTAAGCCAGATCTACTTTGGAGTTTGTCAAATAATTTTCGTATGTTTTCATTAGCATTTGCCATTGTAGTCCCTGCTTTTGCTGAGAGAGCCCTCCACCTAAGGAATCTCTTAACTACTTGATCTAGCACATGCGTTGTTCCGTTGCAAAACTTAAGCAATGTTCCATTAAATGATTCGAATGGAAATGTGGATGTTGCCCACAGTGGTCCCCAGTTGCACACACTTGCTGCTAAGTGCATTAACAAATGCACATTGAAAGAAACATTAGTAGCACCATACAGTTTCTCAAAGTTACGCACAAACTTTCGAAGAGCTTGTTCTGCCATATCCACATGGTTTGCTTTGATGGCATCATGAAGAAGAGTGTGCATTGAAAAAACTAATAAAAAAAGATGATTCCATAACTTCTTTTTCAAAATACCACTCAAAACAGGCAAAGCATAAAACAACAAAAAAGACCTCCATTCAGATGCTTTCCAGAATTTTCGGTCTTTCACTGATCTTGGGGCCCTTGTGTCTTCCAAAGGTGGATTAATGGCCATGAGTCCCTGGTCTATGTCATTGATCTTTGAGCCCAAGTACCAGTCTTCATTATGGTGCTTACTGTCCAGCCACAGAGATGTTATCTGTTTAGTAACACCAAGGCAAACACTGTGCTGGTACTCTGGAACGAATCCTTTGATCATGTTAAATCTCTCAAGTTCCATCAAAGGTGATGGTCCTTTTACACCCATTACTGGTTGAGCAGGTGTTGCCAGCATAGCATGCCGGAAATTATCTGTCTCTGTCCTTAAAGGTGGTTCTGGTGTTTCCCAAATATATGGGCCACCACCGTAGTGGAGGCAAAAGTCACACCCATATTTTCCATTGAACTGCTTCGTGTTTCTCAGGAGGGGCCGGGCAATTGAATCAGAAGAGCAGAGGAGTGAATGAACTTTGCTTGTATGCTCTACGTTTTCAGAGTCCCTCCATTTGATTACAGTCTGTTCTAGTTTCTTGAGCTGTGACACAAAAGCAGTTAACAATGTTATCATATTTGGCTTGCTGTTACCAACCCATAAGCATGGTATGCATATGTTCCTTTCACGATCATTTGGTGACAGCTCAATGATTTGACACTGGATTGGCCATATCTGAACATTATTACTTTTAAAAACAGGAATTCCATCACAATTCCACAAGATTGATATGTCATCAGGCCCCATTTGTTCACTCTGCTTGATGTTTTGATATTCAGCCCCACACTGAATATCAGAAACAATGCCCTGGGATTGATTCCCTTTTATTCAAAGAAATCTCCGGTTTTTCCAAAATATCAATTATTTGGGCTGATAGACTAAGATAGATAGACTTAGGTTTTTCTCTGCATCAAATTCAACTTTACAAGAAGTACAGTTTTGTGGTGCTGTCTCAGTAGCTCCCAAGTAGCTTTCACAGTTGATACAATAAAAATGTGGCACATACTGGCCAAATTGTCCATATGCTTTATGGAAAAGATATGAAGTTGCTGGTACCAAGCCAGGGAAATTTTCGGTCTTTCACTGATCTTGGGGCCCTTGTGACTTCCAGAAGTGGGTTAATGGCCATGAGTCCCTGGTCTATGTCACTGATCTTTGAGCCCAAGTACCAGTCTTCATTATGGTGCTTACTGTCCAGCAACAGAGATGTTATCTGTTTAGTAACACCAAGGCAAACACTGTGCTGGTACTCTGGAACGAATCCTTTGATCATGTTAAATCTCTCAAGTTCCATCAAAGGTGATGGTCCTTTTACACCCATTACTGGTTGAGCAGGTGTTGCCAGCATAGCATGCCGGAAATTATCTGTCTCTGTCCTTAAAGGTGGTTCTGGTGTTTCCCAAATATATGGGCCACCACCGTAGTGGAGGCAAAAGTCACACCCATATTTTCCATTGAACTGCTTCGTGTTTCTCAGGAGGGGCCGGGCAATTGAATCAGAAGAGCAGAGGAGTGAATAAACCTTGCTTGTATGCTCTACATTTTCAGAGTCCCTCCATTTGTTTCCAGTCTGTTCTAGTTCCTTGAGCTGTGACACAAAAGCAGTTAACAATGTTATCATATTTGGCTTGCTGTTACCAACCCATAAGCATGATTGATTCCCTTTTATTCAAAGAAATCTCCGGTTTTTCCAAAATATCAATTATTTGGGCTGATAGACTAAGATAGATAGACTTAGGTTTTTCTCTGCATCAAATTCAACTTTACAAGAAGTACAGTTTTGTGGTGCTGTCTCAGTAGCTCCCAAGTAGCTTTCACAGTTGATACAATAAAAATGTGGCACATACTGGCCAAATTGTCCATATGCTTTATGGAAAAGATATGAAGTTGCTGGTACCAAGCCAGGGAAATGTTAATTGAACATAGTAAGAAGATCCTGAAGAGCTACTTCTGTCAAATTGTGGCGCAGTACATACGACATGAGTAAAAGCAGACTCTGTCCCTTTGTGAGAGGGGCACCAGGGTATACAGGATCATCTTCATGTTGTTTCTGTGAAAAAAGACAAGGCTGATCACATGAACTTCTACAAAAATATAAAACATAAGCGGAAATATCACTAACAGTGTTGTCCATTTAAGACAGGTGGCTTACACAGTCAACATAAATTAACACCATGTGTATAGATATCTACGCACCTTCCTTTGGTTTGAATCTTCATTTCCTTGGCTCCTCTCTTTTCCTGATCTCTGTCCTTGTCTACTTCCATCCTCTTCCTCTCTCTCCTCTTGTTCACTTCCATCTTCTTCAAGGTCTTCTTGTTCACTTTCACCATCTATCTCTCTGTCCTCTTGCTCATTTCCCTCTTCTTCCTCATTTCCACTTCCATCACCTTCTATGTATACCTCTTGTCCATTTCCATTATCTTCCTCACCTTCCTCATTTCCACTTCCATTATCTTCTTCTCTGTCCTCTTGTCCATCTCCATCATCTTCCTCATCTTCCTCATTTCCACTTCCATTATCTTCTTCTCTGTCCTCTTGTCCATCTCCATCATCTTCCTCACCTTCCTCATTTCCACTTCCATTATCTTCTTCTCTGTCCTCTTGTCCATCTCCATCATCTTCCTCACCTTCCTCATTTCCACTTCCATTGTCTCCCTCTCCTTCCTCATTTGCATTTACATCATCTCTCTGTCCTCTCCTCTTGTTCACTTTCTTTTGTGCTTTCAAGTTCGCTTTTCTCTTCAGTAGGATTTGAAAGAGGAATCTGAAACAAATGTACACCAAAGGTAAGTGCAGCTTCACAAAACAAATGCAAAACAAAACAGCAGCATACAGGCTGAATGTAATGAAATCAAAATATCAATAAATAAACAGCCCACCAATACAGTCTGGGACATAGGAGCTGTGCGAGGCCCATCCAAACACAAACGTCTGGTTGAACATTTCGGTTATCATAATTTTTTTTTTTATTATACAATAACATTGTTTTTCACATTTACGTACCTTTTTGTAAACTTTTCTTCTGTAAGTAGTTGTTTGGGAAATTGGAGATCTATAAAGAAATCTCTTGTATAACAATTTAGTCTGTTTCTGATGATACAGTACAAACAAAATTAAATAACTTAAAGTAACTGCTATCTAATACTTCAGTACTTGTGATGTGTCCTGTTTAACATTGTTGAAGTACAGTGAGCTAGAGTAAACATTTTAAATCCATGCATCTTTTGTCTAGGCAAAAGTGTATTTTTGTACACAAAAGTTAAAAAATATTAAATAAAAATATCCTGCTGGGACCCAGGAATAGACTTTTGTCCACTGTGTAGACATTATATTTTAGTGAATTTCTCTGACACCACACATGTAACAGTTTTACAGGACAAGAGGATGTCCTATAAAGAGCACATTTGGGTACTTTCAAAGATACCAAATGTTTGAAGGTTTTACCATGACAAAAAACTTCTCCTTGGTATTTAAAAATGACTGAATTAATTTAAAGATTAAATGAAGCACTCTTGTAGAAATATAACAATATTTTGTAATTATCATTTAAATCTCTCTTTAATTCCATTATATATTTCACAACATGGATAATAACCATTGTTATACAAGGTTTTCTTAAAAAAACAAAAAAAACTTCAAACATACAAATTGATAGGTGATCAAAACAAATAAAAAAATAAAAAATTCCTGGTGTCCAGTTCAGTAAACTTAACATATTAATATATATATATATATATATAATTATTATTATTATTTTTTTTTAAGTGGTCTTTTTTTTACATTTGTTTTTTTTAATGCTGTAAACAATGTAACATTAATGACAAGGAAAAAATAATAAAAAAAAAATTCTGGGTCTCAGGACGGTATGAGAATAATTAAGATTGATAATACTGCAATAGAAAAAAATTATGATTTTTGTTTACCTGTTTCTGTTGAAGTTTTCTGTATTTTGAGGTTCTTGGTGTATCTGGTTGAGTCCCATCGGAATTAAAAAATGTATTATACTGTCGATTTGATGCCATGATGATTTCAGAGTATTCTCTACTGGATTCTACAGCTTTGATTTTGAGAAAATCGGCGCCAAGGTATGTGACCAATCGTGTCTTAGTGTTGCATTCAGCCAATCAGAGCAGCAGATGGTACTCACTTCGCTTGATGCTCCCGCAGTATTGCCAATTTAGCAATTTTGTTGCTAAATTTAGCAACTTTTCAGACTACCCTAGCAACTTTTTCTTCCAAAAGCACCTAGCAACAAATTTAGCTATTTTTAAATTTTATTTGGCTACTTTTAGCAACTTTTGATAAGTGACTTGAACAATAAAAGGCACACATTTTCCATCTAAATTTCACAAAAAGAGGAAACCAAAGATGCCTAGCAGTACACACATCACGTGAATTAAATTATTGCTATTTGCAATTGTTCAATTTGATAATAATAATAATAATTTAATAATTGTTCATTTATGATACACCTTGTTGTACCTGTGATTGTTGATCAGTTAGTACACTGTAAGAAATATATCGAGAAAAATGGAAAAGGTAGGCTTCTAGTAATTTTCCAGTACATTATCCGTTATCCATTGTAAACCCTTTAACCCGAAACACAAAATACAATGCGTAATTTAAAATGCCGGTAAAATTACGAAGACACAATGCCGTTCCAATTTGCAATTTATTACTTATTTAATAAGTCATTAAAAGTGGAGAGTACATCAATCCTTCTAGCTGGCCTACACGTAAAGAACCAGAGAAGACGGTGCCTGCCAAAGTCCTGCTGTTTGGAGGTCTGTCTGTTGTTTATTTCTTGTATACACTTTCAAGTGTTTTATTGCACTATTGTGTCACTTTTTTTTTGGTAGCAGGAGTAGGCTAAACTTTTTTACACTTGTTATATCAGATTCGTTCAAAGACCTCGTCATGAAGAAAAACTGACTTCTTTTGGGAAAGGACATATGGAACAAGGATGAAAGCAGGGGTGTTCACGTCAAAAAGAAAATGTTGGACACCAACAACGAGGTGGAGGCCAAAAAAGCCAGGCTGGTGAGTGGATATTGATAGGTCTTTATGTAATATTATCAATTTGATCTCAAAGTGATAGTAATTTCTTAATTTGCCAGAAGATATGCTAAATGTAAAATTGATTCCATGCATGTAATATTAAATATGAGCCTATCTACACATCCATTGAGGAAAAATGTCCTATACACTTGCCATCAGACCCAGATAGCAAAATGACTCCGGAGCGGATCCGCCCTGGAGTCACCACAAGCTCCGGAATGGATCTGCAAAACGGGTCCGTATCGGAGTCCACTTGCACAGCGCAACGGATCCGGAACAGATAAGGATTACGGATCCGGACCGGATCCGCTAATAAAGCGGTGCATCCGGCCCGGATCCGATCCGGACCCGTTGATAAAAAAACGGATCCGAACCGGATCCGATCAGGACCCACTGATTAAGTAACTCATCCGATTTAGTGGGTCTATACCTTATTTAAAATGGGTAATCTGGCCAAAACTAGATGGAAATACCTAAAATAGAGCCAACAAACAATATATAGACTAGACTGCTCTATAAAAGTGTTCTTATATTCGGGCCAATACGGTACTTTGTTTTTCTCTATTTGTACTCAAATTGGGGTATTGTATGCATTATGGAGCGATAAACACTATATATGTTTCATTTATAGTCAAAGCTATAGAGACCTCTCTCATGCAGAAATTCCACAAGTAAGACTTGTACAAGTAAAGGAAAAAATTACAGTATTCAAAAAATACAGTTTTTTTTTTCCCATTGGAAGGCCATTTCATAAAAAGCCAAAGAATATGAAGTTATGAGTTTCATGAAAGACATGCAGCATTTTTATTCACATTGTTCTAATCATATAAATAAAGTGTGTCATGCTGCCATCTCTAGCAAAGCAATAATCTCAGATATTACAATAAATGATCAAATAAAGCTTTGGCCAGACAAAGATTCATTGTGACTGCTGCCAAAATATTTTCTAATCAGAAAAAAAAAAAACATCAAATTTCAGTATATCAGCATGAATGTGACATTGTGAAGATGTTAACAATTTTTTGTATTTATTACCCCCCTACATTTTTTTCAGGCAAAGCAAACCAAGATCAAAGAGGCAGCCAGAGACCAGATGTTACAAAAACTGAAGAATTCCCTTTCTCAGAGCAGGGCCCTAGACACACAAGATCAACGCACCAGCTCTGAGGATGAAGTTCCACAATGTCTTCATAATGTAATGCATACTGTCTTAATGAGGATTAGGCTACATTTTTATAGTTTGTATGTTTTATAAAGAGGACTCTTTTTAGCAGCATCATATGACCCCTTTAACTTTTTAATGTTTTTTTTTTTCAGCATTCTTTTTATTTAAAAACATGGTGCATTTGGTTCTGTTTTGCAATGCTAAAACCATGTGAGGTTTTAATAAATACTGTTTGAGTTGTTCATTATGTGTATCTGTCTGTTATTGAAGTTACATGTTATTTATTGTAATGACCCTGACAACAAGTGCATTCAGCATTGGGGACAAATTAGCATATTTTTACACAAAAATAATATATTTATGGAATATTTGCTTGTGTGTTTTGAAGACACTCTTAATTAATTTGTAATGTACTTGTAATACAAAGAAGTACACTTTAATATCACTAATCAAGCATGCAATTATCTTACACAGGCATATACTTAAAGTGCACTAAGTATACTTAAAGTTATGCTTTACTACAATTTAATTACAATTAAAATATACTTAGTACAAAATGAGTTGTTCCAAAATAGCACACTTCAAGTTAACTAATCATTAACACACTTAAAGTATACTGACAATTAGTCTGGCTGCAAGAATACTTAGCATTTTTTTTTCACTAGGGTAGGATGAGTGTTTCTTCTCCTGAACTCACGTAGCAGCACACGTGTGGGATCTTCTTCACATTAAGACACACAACAGAAATGTGAGGAACAAACTCTGAATTGGACTTCAGAATCAGTAACAGATGGATTTGTACAGAGAGACTGAGACGAGCTCATAAATGATGCGGTTTGTTACTTACAGTTGCAGGGGTGTCAAACTACCCTAGTGAAAAATAAATATGCATAATTGTATTAAAAATATATTTCATGATAAGTATACTAAAAATAGATTGACGTATACTAACTGAAAATACATTCTAAATTGTAGTTATTTCATGCTTTCATCTAGCACAAACTTAGTGCACTACAAATTCATTTGTAAAATTCTTACATTTTTATAAATGCATTTGGGGAAGGATGAAATATATATTTATCTTTAAGAAAGTATACTGGCTAGGTTCTTAATTCCATCTACAACATGTTTGAAACTAGTTAAAAGAGATTTTCACAAATACATACCCATATAAACTAACCAGAAGAAACCTTTGAAAGAGGATTCCACTTCATAACCCCAATGACATGTCCATGCTCACTCAGCCCAACAACTAGTGTCAATAAGAGATGAATGAAGGAACTCATCTTATGATCCTGTAGCTGTATGAAAGCCATATAATGTATGTAACAAGGCTGCTGTATGAGTTCTCGCCTAAGACTATGGCACAAGAGACAATATCACATTCTGTGTATTGATACTTGTTTGTTCCTTCGCCCCTTAAAAGTGTCTTTAAGTATTTTAATAATCGGATTTTAACATCAGCCTAAATATAGGCTACACAGTATGTTCAGTGAAGGGGGCTTGATAAGTCAGTCTCTCCTCAGCGTATACTTTCATGAGCTCTGAAATTCACCAATAATCAATTTTGCTGTACTTTTGCTAAACGTCTGAACTCACTAGAGTGCACACTATTGGGAATCTGTGTTGCAGATTTGGCACATTTTTAGAGTCTAGAAAGCTAAAGACACAAGTCTCACCATGTATTTCAAATCTGAGAATGATGAAATTATTTTTTTAAGATGAGACTTTCGTTTTGGGCAAACCAAAGAAAATGTGAGGTATGAATTGAAACATCCAGTATGTTTCTAACAGGTGCTGTAAGGGCAGAGTTTCCAAACACAACTTTTGCCTACAGCACAAATGTAATAATGGGGGATTTGCAAATAAAACAATTTAATTTATTAAATATTGAAGTAATACTTCAGTAATTTATTTTAGTTGAATCCTCTGTTGACCTGTTATTATTAAATGTACAATACAATACACCGTATTTGAGTTCTACTTGAGTATAAAAATAGTATAGATAGAAATGTTTTGAGTTGCAAATAATTATAATAATAATTTATAATGATGCAGTACTTTGTATAGTTATGAACTTGACCTTTTCAATAATTTAACCACACTTCAAATAGTGCTTTTCACAATTTTGCATGGTTGCAAAGAAGCTTTACATACATATGTGACCCTGGACCAAAAAACAGCCTTAAGTAGCACGGGTATATTTGCAATAGCCAAAAATGGGTCAAAATTATCGATTTTTCTTTTATGCCAAAAATCATTAGTATATTAAATAAAGATCATGTTCCATGAAATGCAGAATCCATGAATTTTCAAATAGTTGTATCTCGGCCAAATATTGTCCTATCCTAACAAGCCATACATCAATGGAAAGCTTGTTTATTCTGATTATGTATAAATCTCAATTTCAAAAAATGGACCCATATGACTGGTTTTGTGGTCCATGGTCAAATATATAAAGTAGTTACAAAAGTAAAGATATGTAAACAACATATAGTCAAGGATTTGAAATGGTGAAAGAAATTCATGAACTTGATCAGAAGGTTTATTACTTTAGTATATTCCCAATACACTCCAGTGCACCTGTACCAACACACTTTTTTCCATTAATGGTTCTTTAATGTCCCGTATGGACAACGACAATGTTGCACTTGGAAATGTGGACTGCAGCCCTTTGGGCTGTCAAAATATTATGAATTATTACAACCCGAATTTTGGAAATGTTTTTTTTAAATTAGAATAAAATGAAAACTAAAAGACTTTCAAATCACATGCGCCAATATTTTATTCACAATAGAACATAGAGAACATAAATGTTTAAACGGAGAAATTTTACACTTTTATCCACTAAATGAGCTCATTTCAAATTTGATGCCTGCTACAGGCCTCAAAAAAGTTGGCACAGGGGCAACAAAGGGCTGAAAAAGCAAGAAATTTTGAAAAGATTCAGCTGGGAGTACATCTAGAAACTAATTAAGTTAACATCAGGTCTGTAACATGATTAGCTATTGTGGAATACTTTAAAAACAACGTTCCTCAACATCAAATTGCAAAGGCTTTGCAAATCTCATTATCTACTGTGCATAACATCAAAAGATTCAGAGAAACTGGAGAAACCTCTGTGCGTAAGGGACAAGGCTGAAGACCTTTGTTGGATGCCCGTGGTCTTCGGGCCTCAGGCGACACTGCATCACTCATCGGCATGATTCTGTCATTGACATTACTAAATGGGCCCAGGAATACTTCCAGAAACCACTGTCGGTAAACACAATCCGCCGTGCCATCTGCAGATGCCAACTAAAGCTCTATCATGCAAAAAGGAAGCCATATGTGAACATGGTCCAGAAGCGCCGTCGTGTCCTGTGGGCCAAGGCTCATTTAAAATGGACTGTTTCAAAGTGGAAACGTGTTCTATGGTCAGACGAGTCCAAATTTGACATTCTTGTTGGAAATCATGAACGCAGTGTCCTCCGGGCTAAAGAGGAGGGAGACCTTCCAGCGTGTTATCAGCGTTCAGTTCAAAAGCCAGCATCTCTGATGGTATGGGGGTGCATAAGTGCATACAGTATGGGCAGCTTGCATGTTTTGGAAGGCACTATGAATGCTGAAAGGTTTATAAAGGTTTTAGAGCAAGGTTTTATGCTCCCCTCCAGACGACGTCTATTTCAGGGAAGGCCTTGTGTATTTGAGCAGGACAATGCAAAACCACATACTGCAGTTATTACATGGGTGCTGAATTGACCTGCCTGCAGTCCAGATCTTTCACCTAAAGAGAACATTTGGTGCATCACTAAACGAAAAAAGATGACCACAAACTCTTCAGCAGCTGCAAACCTATATCAGATAGTTGGTGGCCCCACATCAACGCCACCTGGACAGACGATGACTGGCTGAAAAACTTCCGAATGCGAAGAGGCCACTTCAGACTACTTTGTGACATTCTCCAGCCCTGGCTGACCCGAGAAAACACTAAATATAGACAGGCAGTGCCTGTAGAGGCTCGAGTTGCAATTTGTGTTGGGAGGTTAGCCACAAACCTGGAGTACAGGTCTATCTCACAACTGTTTGGTGTTGGGTTATCAACATGTTGCACTATCACCCAGGAGGTTGTGACTGCCATAAATGTGGTAATGAAGCCTTTGTATATCAAGCATCCCTCCGCAGCAGAGTTCAAGCAGATAATACAGGGTTTTCGAGACAAATGGAGATTCCCTCAGGTGGCAGGTGCAATAGATGGAACCCATATTAAGATCAGAGCTCCACCTGACAACTCATCTGTTGTTATTACAACATCATTCTGCAAGATGTGTTGGACCATAGGATGAGATTTTGGGATATTAATGTTGGGCGACCAGGCAAGATACACGATGCCCACGTTTTCTCCCTATCGTCATTGTATGAGCGTGGCAGTGCAGGCACTCTTTTACCTCATTGGACTGAAACAAAGTAGTCATTTCTGCTGAAGTATATTCTTCAGAACACTAAACAGAAAACATTAATTTCTTCCATAATTCAAAAAACAAAATGACTGTGCACATTTAAGGCCTACACAAACAAAGCCTTTCCTAGATTGCAAAAAAAAAAAACAAAAAAAAAACTACATGTTGTAGTAGTGTGTACTATTAATGTCATGTATAATGGATGAAGTGCTAGGATGTTCATCTTGGGTGGATGGAGATTCTGATTGCCGGTGGTGATGTGGATGATTCATTGGCAGCAGGGCAGTAGGCTGGGTTGGCTGAAACAGGTGGGACAAGGACCTAGCACTAGGGATTGATGTTGGTGGGGGTGTCGTTGTCCAGGCTGGCACAGGAATGAGGTGGAGGCTGACCAGGATTCAGTGCACTTGCTAGAGTGCCCATTAGTTGCAGAAACATCTGGTTAGTGGCCTGTTGCTGTGCCTGCATCACCTGGAATCTTCTCTCCTCAGCCTCCTGTTGTGCCTTCAATATTCTCTCAAAACAGGCAGCCTCTTGAGCCACCTGGCTCTGTTCAGCTCTATGCAATTCTGTCAGCATCATTCTGTTGTCCATCATATATGCCTGGATGTCAACATCAGCTTTGCAAGACGTTATCTTTCTTTTTCGAGCTTTGGCTCCAGGAATGGGCAGTCTCCCTCCTATGATGCCTTCTTCATTGACACTGCTCTGTGTACTTGGATCATCAGACACTCCTGCATCAGCAACGGTGTTTGTGACATCTGCATCAGAACATATGTTGCTTGAATCTCCCACTGTTTATTGAAAAACACAATTTCTTTATGTTACTTATGTAATTTTAATGCAGATAAAAATATATTTCAATGCATATTGCAATGTAAACAATGCAGTGTGTGTGTGTGAAAGAGAATATCACAAAAATAAATATAACTGCTTCTGGTTAATGTTAAGTAACCTAACTTGCAGTCATATTTGGCATGGCAAAGTATAATCTATGCCTAAAGTTACACCATAACTTCTGAAATAAGTGCTTGTATTGGTAAGTGCAAAAACGAAATAAACTCACCGTCAACATCGGTGTCAGATGCGGTAGCTTGGTCAACTGTGCTAGCTAGCATCATTGGAAGCGGACGATGTTGAACTTTCATGGGACTCAACAACATCCACCGGATCAACGTCCGGTTTTGTCCCAAGTACATTATCGAGGTCATCATACCAGGGGAACTTGTCTTTCTCCTTACCCGAGCTGCCCGTTTTATTAAGTGCATCCCGCACTTGGATGTACTGCTGGCGGAGCTTCTTTGCCTTAACCTGGCACTGTTCCACAGATCTATCAAACCCCCTGTCCCTGAGCTGTTTGCTAAACAATGAGAAGATCGCACTGTTCTTGTGAGTTTTCGAAAGTTGGGACCTAATATGGTCATCAGACCAAATTTCTATGAGGCTCCGCATCTCCTCACAACTCCAAGTTTGTCCGCGAGCTGCCATGCTAAAGTGCAAACTGTCAACAAACACTTCCTCGTCCCATAATGCACAGCGCAAAAATGATCAGTACTTTTTGCAGTTGGGTCTGTTCGAGGTCGGATCATGTTCTCACCACAAACGAACCGCTCCAGAGTTCGTTTGAAAGTGTACCGAGACCACCTCTTCAAGGTCCCGGTACGCTTGTTTGGTCCGCTTTTGGTGCGCACCCGAGTGCGATTGCTGCATTCACACCTGCCCAAACGAACCGCACCAAAGGGGATAACGAACTCTAGTGCGATTCAACCGAACTAAATGAGGCAGGTGTGAAAGCCCCCTCCAACTCACACCTGCTTGGAAGTTTCTAGTAATCCTGAAGAGCTTGATTAGCTGGATCAGGTGTGTTTGATTAGGGTTGGAGCTAAACTGTGCAGCACTGTGGCCCTCCAGGAATTGAGTGTGAGACCAATGTGTTAAGGCTTCTTTCCAGTGTGAATTTTCATATGGGGGTCAAGGTTTTCCTTTTTTAGTGAAACTCTTTCCACACTGTTTGCAGGTGAAAGGCTTCTCTCCAGTGTGAATTCTCATATGGGCATCAAGGTTTCCTTTTTGTTAATGTTGTTCTTCTTTGTTTCTGTTGTTGAAAGCCGCACACAATTGACGTTGCTGTCGAACGGCTTACGTCACTACTTAGTACACACTGTCGGTGCGAGTGCAACCCTTTAAATGGTACTGGGAAATAGTTCACGCAAAATCGTCCCAGTACTTTAGTACTGTACATTTAGTTCTGGAACTAAAGCGGTGCGAATGGCCCTAATCTCAACAAATTAGAATACTTATTGGAAGACCAATAAAAAAAACATTTTTAGAGAATTGTTGGCCTTCTGGAAAGTATGTTCATTTACTGTACATGTACTCAATACTTGGTAGGGGCTCCTTTTGCTTTAATTACTGCCTCAATTCGGCATGGCATGGAGGTCAAGGTTTTCCTTTTTTAGTGAAACTCTTTCCACACTGTTTGCAGGTGAAAGGCTTCTCTCCAGTGTGAATTCTCATATGGGCATCAAGGTTTCCTTTTTTAGTGAAATTCTTTCCACATTGTTGGCAGGTGTAAGGCTTTTCTCCAGTGTGAATTCGTATATGGGCGTCAAGGTTTCCTTTTGTAGTGAAACTCTTTCCACATTGTTGGCAGATGCAAGGCTTTTCTCCCGTGTGAATTCTTATATGGATGGCGTGGCATGGAGGTGATCAGTCTGTGGCACTGCTGAGGTGTTAATGCATTCTCCTTACTGTTTTTCACTTAAACATTCAGAATCATTACTTCCGTTGGTGCGCTGTGGCAAGCTTTATGCGTTTACTTGAGCGTTCATTAGGCTATGTAGGCAATTAAAGGCTCATTATAATGATTTAAATGTTTATTAATAAACGTGCGATTAGTCAACTAATGCTTTTAATGAACAACTACTAGTCGACTAGAAAAATCATTAGTCGAGGGCAGCCCTAATATACACACAGTCAGGTCCGGAAGTATTTGGACACTGACTGAGTTTTTGGGCTTTTGCCTTTATACACCACTACAATGGATTTGAAATGAAACAATCAAGATGTGATTGAAGTCCAGACTTTTAGCTTTATTTTAAAGAGGTTCCACAAAAATATAACATTTACCATTTAGTAGTTACAGCCATCACATTGTTGGCAGATGCAAGGCTTTTCTCCCGTGTGAATTCTTATATGGATGTCAAGGTTTCCTTTTGTAGTGAAACTCTTTCCACATTGTTGGCAGGTGTAAGGCTTTTCTCCAGTGTGAATTCTCATATGGGCGTCAAGTTTATTAATAAACGTGCGATTAGTCAACTAATGCTTTTAATGAACAACTACTAGTCGACTAGAAAAATCATTAGTCGAGGGCAGCCCTAATATACACACAGTCAGGTCCGGAAGTATTTGGACACTGACTGAGTTTTTGGGCTTTTGCCTTTATACACCACTACAATGGATTTGAAATGAAACAATCAAGATGTGATTGAAGTCCAGACTTTTAGCTTTATTTTAAAGAGGTTCCACAAAAATATAACATTTACCATTTAGTAGTTACAGCCATTTTAAGCAAAGTACCTCCATTTTCTGGGGCTCAATAGTATTTGGACAAAGTGCCATAATTGTAAATATAAGCACAATTTTAATACTTGGATGAAAATCCTTTGCAGTCAAGTGTAAGGCTTTTCTCCAGTGTGAATTCTCATATGGGCGTCAAGGTTTCCTTTTGTAGTGAAACTCTTTCCACAATGTTGGCAGATGCAAGGCTTTACTCCCGTGTGAATTCTCATATGGATGTCAAGGTTACCTTTTGTAGTGAAACTCTTTCCACATTGTTGGCAGGTGAAATGACTTCCAGCTCCTGTCTTTTGAGCTCTTTTTCGTGAATAAGACTTTTTAGTCTTTGAGCAATTATACAAATTTTCTCCAGTGAAATTGTGATGTTTCTTATTAACTTCATCTTCCATTTCATTCAGTTGTCGACTCTTCTCTTTCAGTGGTATCAGATCTAAAGCAAAGAGAGACCAATACAAGTTAATGTGCCATCTGAATGGCACACAGCAACAAACATCAATACGTTTAGACATGTACAGGTGCATCTCAATAAATTAGAATGTCATGGAAAAGTTCATTTATTTCATAACGCAATGGTTATAAAACTGCTTAAATTACACTAAATTACGTTTTTATAATAATAAAGTTACAATTACATTATAATATTTGTATTAATTACATTTTTTTTAAATATAAACATTTTAATGGTGGCTGTGGCATACTTTTGTTTGTGAATGTGCCCCCGATCTATCTTTGCAATCGCTATTCCTAATAACGTGCTAGTTGGCAAGTTTCGCGGCTATAGTAAACAGTCTCTCAGAGCACGGTTTGTCACCCCACAGAAGAGAGGGGCGGGGCGAGCAGAGCTCATTAGCAACCGAAGCACAATGTTTATTGCCAGGGTTGGGGAGTAACGGAATACATGTAACGGCGTTACGTAATCAGGATACAAAAATGTAGTAACTGTAATTCGTTACAGTTACATCAAAAAAACAAAGTATTCAGATTACAGTTACATTTTGTAAAAAGTCGGACTACTATCAGGATTACAGTTGTTTCATTTAAAATAAAATAAATTAGCATTTTGAGAGAACACTATATTTAGCGCTGCATGGTTCTGTTGACACTCATGTTGACTCACGTGAGCCACCTGCTGGTGCGTGCGCAAATAACACCCATCTACAATTATTCTCCTCAAACGCGGGATGATGAGACGCTGCTACAGTAAATTAATTATGATGCTTCCTGCTGGGAAAAATGTTTTCATGTCTGGAAATTTCCCAGTTATTTTGTTTTCAAAGAGGATAAAGGAAATAACAGTTGTACAGCGTAAGCTATGCATGAAGACTCTTGCTTTAAAAAAGTAGGCTACTTAACCAACTTGAACATTTGCAGGTACGACTAGCATGGAAATCATGTTAGCTAAAATTTACTGTTAGTGATTTAAACTTCCATGGTGTGCATGACTGCAGTGTAAGTTTTCTAGCGGAAAATGTGCTGGAAAATGTAAAAATTAACACGAGAGTCCCCACACCCCAGATCAGTCAATGAAATAAAGAAAGATCACAGTATTTCACATACACTTCAACATGTACGCTTATTTTAAAATAGACTAATATGTATATGGTGTAATTTGTTTTTGTATAAACTATATTTGTTTTTTCCTTGTACATGTTAAAGAAATAAAAAAATAATAATAAAAATAAAACTAACACTAAACTGTATAGCCACTAGATACCTGCATAGCCTTTTATATAAATATATACATGGGCTGTAATATCTAGATGGTGAAATAAGACACGATTTGTAATAGTTTTAAATAGTTTTTACTACAGTTTTTTGATTAGTTTTAATGTTAAAGCCATAATTAAAAGTACTTTGGTATTGCTTTTTTGATTTTATTTACATATGTGACTTGAAGGAATCCAAAAGTAATCAGATTACATTACTTTCATACTGTGGTACTTGGATTACATTACTGAATACTTTTTTAATGAAGTAATTTGTAACTGTAATGGAATACATTTTTAAAAGTAACCCTCCCAACCCTGCTTATTGCGATTTATTGGATGGGAGGTGCCCTTCAATGTACCGTCCATTAACTGAAAACAGGCTAGACTAATCGATTCTTGGAATTTAAGAATCAATATCGTTTCATAAAAATGAGAATCGATTAAAATCGAGATATCAATATTTTTACCCAGCCCTATTCTTTCGGCGCACACATTGCTCCAGGCTGCAGCTACCCCTACCTGCACTTGGTCAAGACGGACAGTTGTCATATCAACCACCTACATACAGTTAGAGATTTAAAGCCGGAGTCGGACGGTAATTGTTCCTCATATGGACGTCTGTAAAAATAAATGTACATTATCAGCTCAGTGATAAAACTCATGGATTCAGATGGCGATTTATTCACAGTGGAGAAGCGAGTTCTGTGATCCTACGAACCCGGGAACGCATGATTGTCTGCTGTAAATAAAATGAATTTTATTTACAAATGTATTTTGATTATTGTGTAAAATGTATTTTAAAAATCCTTATTATGCAAAATGTATTCTTATTATTCCAAGCATATTTTATAATATATAATCATATTTATTATTTGATTATTTATATCTCCTGTTTAAAAATAGGAAAATAGATGCACTATAGTTGTATATAATTATACGCGATATAGTTATGTATACATCTGTTTATAATACACATTTTAAAATTGTATTGCATACCTGCTGCTGCCTTACGGTGTTCGGGAGTGCTCAAAAAGGGTTTAAACATTGAATTTTGAATCGATTTCTTCTCGTAAACTCAGAAATGTGGATTCGTACAGCAATTAAATTACCACACGACCTTGGTGTTTGTCAAAAAACAGTAGGTAATTCGGCCGGGGATTTTTAGATGGGTGGTGAGAGATAAACACCGACATCCTGGATTTGAACTGCATTAAAATCACAACAGGCCAGGTGTGAAAGCACCCTAAATCACCGACAACCCCCTGTAAATGGTGAAAATCACTTGCGTCCCCATGAGAAACAATTGGTTCTTCTCAATTATGACAGGTTAGATGTACAAATCTTACTAACATTATAAGACCACATGAAGAAAAAATAAAAATAAATGAAGCTGAAATCTTTTCACAAAAGAAAGGAGTGAAAGCTGCAGGAGGGCAGAATATGTACAAAAACACCTGCCAATGGCAAATTAATCAAGAAAATGTTGAAGACAAAATAGTTCAGCTTTTAGAATGAAAACCAACCTGTTTGTTCCTCAGTATCTTCATGTTTGACTCTGAATGCTTCTTCACTCCTCATGTCTTCACTCTCCTCTTTAATAAACGTCATCTCTGTTTGTTCCTCAGTATCTTCATGTTTGACTGTGAATGTTTCTTCACTCTTCATGTCTTCACTCTCCTCTTTAATTAACACCATCTTTATATTAGTGTGTCATGTGGATCTCAGTTGATTCACCAGTTTTTCCTGTGTGTTTGGATGCTGTTTAAGATGAGAATAATTAACAGAAAGAAAAAAAAAGCAAACAAAATCTCTGGGTGCGTCTCAATTAGAGGTCGACCGATGTATCGGTTTTGCCGATTAATCGGCACCGATAGTTGATTGCTGGAACTATCGGATATCGACAAAAATCCATGCCGATAGTTTTCCGGGTTGCGTCCATTGCTGGAGCGGCCGAGAAGGGTCTGCTGTCATTACACAGTGCGAGAGCGGCCTCTAGTGGCTGAAATCACTGACAGCATGTGCTATTTGTTTAGACACGTGATACTGCACGCTGAAAAGAGCGGGAAACTTCAGACGCGGATTTAAATGCAGCCGACAGAAAATCCTGCCGCGCCAGAGTGCCATTCACATAGTTTTCCTTTAAATTACATTATATTGGTCCCGAATCGTTGTTAATGTACATAATGAATTGTGTATTGTGCATTTTCAGCAAAACGTTTGTCTTTCTGTGGCTCTAATAAAGTCTGTGTGCTTCATTTATAGAGCTATAATACAGGTTGGGCTTTCTCTTTCCGTTTGCTCCGTTTTTTAAACACCGAACTTCAAACTCATCCATGCCAAATTGTTCATTCTTGAAGTAAACTTGTGTCCACTTTAAAATAAGAGTCCATTTGTAGCATTAAGATTAATGACAGCTGTGTAAGTATTGTTCCTTTTTAGAGTGTTAATTTCAACATTTACTATTATTATTTTTATTTATTTTTTACTACTACTAGCATGGTTCAGCACTGTTTTTGTTAATAAAGCACTATTTTAGTTTTTGTTCAGTATCAATTTTAAAACTATCGGTTAATTAATTGGTATCGGCAAAATCCACTATCGGTCGACCTCTAATCTCAATCAGCTCCCTTGTTCAGTAGTCAGTACACTGGTAATAGAGTCAGTCAGAGTGATGGTTAATTGCCTTAAATGGTCTGATTAGCCAAAAACACTCATTTTAACAACAAATAATAATTGAACAAATTAATCAAAGAATACAAATGACACAGGCTCTTACTGTTTAGTTTCAATTAATACTATTACTACGTTGCATTTAACAGAATACACTTTACAAAAAAAAGATCTTAATGTTTGTAAAAGTTCATTACACATGTCTGTTATTCTCGTTTTGAGCAGAAGTTTAAAAAAAATGCTCCCATCACTGAATGAATTCGTTATAATCTGATTCACTACATAGGGAGCGAAATTTTATTTTCTGTCACTCGTGTGGATACAAAATAACCTTCATTAATGTTAGATAAAGTATTACAATGTTGCATTTAATAATGATTAATTCACTTAACAACACTCGTGAAAACAACAACGTATACTGAACGCGTTATCAAGTTAAACACTTTAAATGATTAAGACCACAAACCTTTCTTCTGCTAAAACGCAAACGCAGCGACGCGACGCAGCAATATGGCGTCACATCACCAGATCAAAATAAAAGTCCTGTTGAATCCCCTCGGCACAGGTCTGACGACATCACGCAGGCGTGGTTTAATCGCAAGGTCAAGGAGCATGCGCAGTTTACACGCTCCGTGTGACGCCCACGAACATGTGACAGCGGTACGACCTGCGGAGATCTTGACTTTGTTTAATTTTCGCGCATTTCAGACAAGAATGATTATCACGTCTAACATTAAACAGTGGGGAAAGAAAAAAAAACTCATTTGGCACATTGATAATTGGGAATATATTTAATATCACTGTTGGTTCCAAACACTGACACCGTTGGTGTCTCTCTCTCTCTCTCTCTCTCTCTCTCTCTCTCTCTCTCTCACACACACACACACACACACTTATATTTAA
>NW_015536547.1:290265-302746 GCF_001515605.1 Sinocyclocheilus anshuiensis
ATATATTTTTAAATTAACTTATTCAGCAAGGATACATTAAATTGATCAAAAGTGACAGTAAAGATATGTTACCAACGATTTCAATTTCAAATAAATGCTGTTCTTTTGAACTTTCTACTGATCAAATATTTTTTATATACAAAACTGTGTGTGTATATATATATATATATATATATAGAAGGAACTGCATGTTGCTGTAGGAGGTTCTGATAAACATTTGCATTCACTCTGCCATGTGTCTGTGTAAGAGGCGAAGACACCGAGCACACACAACCTGAGACACCAAGCACACAATTCCCGAGACACCAAGCACACAACCTGAGATAACAAGCACACACAACATGAGACACCAAGCACACACAACCTGAGACACCAAGCACACACAACCTGAGACACCAAGCACACAACCTGAGACACCAAGCATAATACCTGAGTCACCAAGCACAAACCCTGAGATAACAAGCACAAAACCTGACATAACAAGCACAAAACCTGAGTAAAACTTGTACTTTCACTCAACAAAAGTACTTCTTTCGCCGTTTTTAACATTTAACATCAGATCAGTCATATTTAAAATGAGAGAAAATTCAACAAACCGTTGAGTACCAACGAGATCATCGCCGCTTCGTGGGCTTCACACGGAGCGTGTAAACTGCGCATGCTCCTTAACCTTGCGCTCAAACCATGCCCGCTTGATGTCGTCAGACCTGAAACACCCAGTATTTAGTCTGTGCCGAATCGCCTCTCTCTCTCTCGCTCTGGTTTTATTGGCGGGTCGCAACGAACTTGTTCAGGTGCATACCGCCACCTACTGTACCGAGGTGTGCAACTTCAGGGCTTCATGTACTTAGCATAGTTATAATCATAAAAAAAAATAAAAAAGCCCACCCCAAAAATAATTTTTCCCATTTCCCATATACTGTGCTCTAACCCTGTATCTTTAAGAAAATGAAAGAGAGCCTTACTACATTCCCACATTTTCTCATCTGCCCCCAAAATCCCTGTTGAATCCTAAGTGCATAGGGATTTACATAGAAAAAACACATAGCCTACAAATAATAATAAAAAATGTCAGAGATATTCAAAGTTAAATTTTGAAAATGATGATTTCTTGTTGTCCGAATTAGTCGGTGCCAATTCTATTACTGTCAAACTGCCAAGTCAGAGTGACAAGTGTTGACATTCAAACACACACACGCACACACACGACTATCAATTCTGTTACATACTCTCAACAATGACACTCTACCTTTGTAACAGAGTTTGACAGTAATAGAATTGACACTGACTAATTCGGACAACAAGAAATAATCAATTAATCATATAAATAATTAAAAATATAACTATTTGAAGAAAAAAAAACTGAATCAGAATGAGCTTTATTGCCAGGTATGTTTACACATACGAGGAATTTTTTTAGTGACAGAAGCTCCACAGTGCAACAGAATGACAGCAAACAAGACAGGACACATATAATAAAAAGAATAATATACAAATATACAAAATAGACAATGTACAAAATAGCACAAACACAATATATAATATAGACAATTATGTATGTACAGGTATAATATGTGCAAATTTGAAATGTAAGTAAGTATGTGTGTTAAATAAATAATGTATAATAGTGTTGCGTGTTCTACGTTTATTGTTAAGTGTTCATGAGATGGATTGCCTGAGGAAAGAAACTGTTCCTGTGTCTGGTCGTTCTGGTGCTCAGTGCTCTAGCTGTAGCGTCGACCAGATGGCAACAGTTCAAAGAGGGAGTGTGCTGGATGTGAGGGGTCCAGAGTGATTTTGCTAGCCCTTTTGCTCACTCTGGATAAGTACAGTTCTTGGAGAGGGGGGTGGGTTGTACCAGTGATTCGCTCAGCAGTCCGGACTATCCTCTGTAGTCTTCTGAGGTCAGATTTGGTAGCTGAGCTGAACCAGACAGTTATTGAAGTGCAGAGGACGGATTCAATGATGGCGGAGTAAAACTGTGTGAACAGCTCCTGTGGCATGTTGAACTTCCACAGCTGGCGAAGGAAGTACAGCCTCTGCTGGGCCTTTTTAACAATGGACTCAATGTGATTGTCCCACTTCAGGTCCTGAGAGATTGTGGTGCCCAGGAACCTGAATGTCTCCACTGTCGTTACAGTGCTGTCCATGATGATGAGTGGAGGGAGAGCAGGGGGGTTTCTTCTGAAGTCCACGGTAATCTCCACAGTTTTGAGAGTGTTAAACTCCAGGTTGTTAAGACTGCACCAGACAGCCAGCTCTTTAACCTCCTGTCTGTAAGCAGACTCGTCACCGTCCTGAATGAGGCCGATGAGTGTGGTGTCGTCTGCAAACTTCAGGAGCTTGACAGAGGTCTTTAGAAGTGCAGACATCGGTGTAGAGGGAGAAGAGCAGTGGGGAGAGGACGCAACCCTGGGGAGCGCCAGTGCTGATCGTATGGGTGCAGGATGAGATTTTTCCCAGCTTTACTAGCTGTTGCCTGTCTGTCAGGAAGCTGATTATCCACTGACAGACGGTGGTGGGCACAGAGAGCTGAGTTAATTTGGGCAGGAGGAGGTTTGGGATGATAGTGTTAAAAGCCGAGCTGAAGTCCACAAACAGGATCCTCACATAAGTCCCTGGTCTGTCTAGATGTTGCAGAACATAATGCAGTCCCATGTTATGATTTCATGGCCACAGACATTAGAGCCACAGGTCTGTAGTCATTAAGCCCAGTAATTTTGGGTTTCTGTGGGACGGGGATGATGGTGGAGCAGCGTTTGAAGCATGAGGGGACTTCGCACAGCTCCAGTGATCTGATGAAGATCTGTGAGAAGATGGGGGCCAGCTGGTCAGTGCAGGTTTTCAGACAGGCTGGTGTCACACCGTCTGGGCCTGGTGCTTTTCTTCTCTTGTTCTTTCTGAAGACCTGGCGGACGTCATCTTCACTGATCTGGAGTGCTGGAGGGGGTAGAGGGGGGTTGCAGGAGGTGTGAATGGTGTTTTTTCAAACCTGCAATAAAACTCCTTCAGATCGTCTGCCAGTTGTTGATTCTCCACAGTGCTGGGGGATGGTGTCTTGTATTTGTTGATAGTTGTTGATTCTCCCCAGTGCTGGGGGATGGTGTCTTGTAGTTGTTGATGTCTTTCAGACCTTTCCACACTAAAGAAGGGTCACTGGAAGAGAATAGGTTCCTTAGTTTTCCAGAATAATTCCTCTTTGCCACTCTGATCTCCTTTTCCAATGTGTATTTGGCCTGTTTATACAAGAATCTGTCCCCATACCTGCGAGCATCTTCTTTTGCCTGACGGAGCTGTCTTGAGTTTTGCAGTGAACTATGGTTTGTCATTGTTGTAGGTTAAATGAGTCCTGGTAGGAATGCACATGTCTTCACAGAAACTGATATAGGAATGCACAAGTCTTCACAGAAACTGATATAGGATGTTACAGTCTCTGTGAGCTCGTCCAGATCGGTGGCAGCAGCTTCAAAAACACTCCAATCAGTGAGGTCAAAACAAGCTTGTAAATCCTGCTCTGCTTCATTAGTCCATCTTTTTACAGTCCTTAATACAGGTTTAGCTGATTTCAGTTTCTGCCTGTCTGTATGAGATGAACTAAACAGTAATCAGAGAGCCCCAAAGCTGCTCTGGGTACTGAGCGATATGCATTCTTTATTGTGGTGTAACAATGGTCCAATATACTACTGTCTCTGGTGGGACATGTAACGTGCTGTCTATATTTTGGTAGTTCACGGGAAATGGTAGTTCATGTTTGGTAGTTCATGCTTTATTAAAGTCCCCAAGAATGATTATAATGGAGTCTGGGTGTTGTTGCTCTGTCTCTGTGATCTGATCAGCGAGTTTCTGTAAAGCCAGGCCCACGTGTGCTTGCGGAGGAATGTAGACACTCACGAGAATGAACGGGAAAAAAATATTATAATGACTTTTGGACACCAAATGTACCTGCAATTATAGAATCACCCATATATGCACATCCAACCCAGTTTCATGGCAGTTCGTGATATTGTCACGAAATTTTATCTATTGATTCGTGTTCATGGACACGAATTTCCCTCTTTTTTCGTGTCACTCAGCACGAATTTCCATCTAATGTATTTCAATAGGAAATATCTTTCGTGCCCTCCACCACGTTTTTCTTTTTGCCACTGGGTACCACAGACGCTGTATATTTTTTTCTGATTTGTTATTCTTTTTTATATTCAAGCATTATTACTCAACATATAATCCGGAAATTTTATCCTTCTTTTTATTGCTTTATATTCTGTAATCTACTCGCTATTATAAACCAGCGATTCCTTGCGGTCACATATACTATAACGTTACATATACAAATATACGAGACTGCGTTAATTAGAGCTTTTTTTTTAAATATTCAAGCAATATTACTCAACATTTAATCAGGAGATTTTATCCTTGTTTTTATTGCTTTATATTCTGTAAGCTACTCGCTATCATAAACCATCGTCAGTGGTTCCTTGCAGTCAAATATACTATACATACATATATACACTGAACAAAATTATGAACGCAACACTTTTGTTTTTGCCCCCATTTTTCATGAGCTGAACTCAAAGATCTAAGACTTTTTCTACGTACAACAACATCTCCAAAACTGCTGTGAGAGTAACTTCATGAGCATTTTACCGTTTCATTTGAGTAAAACTAGCCTATATCACACAGAAATTTAAAGGTATTCACGGCAACCTGTCAAAATAAAAGTTCGGTTTAACTTGAAGACACTGTGCCAGAGATACTGTTCAGTAAAATGTACATAATATTACTAATACTATTAGTACTACTACTAAAATTATTAAAACTTAAATTTTTAAGCAGTAATCACACATTTCTTCCATGTTGTTAATAGTAAATCCCCTTTGTTTGCCAAACAATTAAGTTTGTTTAATTTTCAATGTTTAAAATATAAATTAAATTAATGTATTATGCCTTCATTTGATAACCAGAAAAATTTAAATACACAACACATAATTTCTGAGGAAAAAAACATTTCATAAGGCTATTTTAAGAATAAATTTGAATAAATTAAGTTGTTTTTATGCATTCAAATGATTAGACATGCTAAAACTGAGATTTTGGTAACAATAAAACATAGTGAGAAAAAAAAAACATTTCATAACGTAGTTTTTGTTAAACTTTCAATAAATTGATGTGAAATTGTAAAAGTTTTATTATTTTAATGAATTAGACACGTTTTTTGATTAATAAAATGTAATTTAACCATTTAAAAAGGAGTCCAGAAAAATGAAAACAGAAAAAAAGGAATTTGGAAAAAACAAAATGGAATTTGGGAAAAATAAAACAGATTTCATAGGGCCCTACACAGGTGAGCACACTCCCACCAGCGGACAGAGAGTGCGCATTTGAAAATAGGTTGCGTCAAATATAATTTAATGTAACATTTTAGAAATTAGTCTGATTCAAAGGAGAATCAAAAGGCAGATTCCTGACTGACGAGAGGAGATGATGGGGATGGAGGAGGGTAATTTCAACGCGAAAGCTTTTGATAATACTGAAGGATCTTATATATGGGTGCTGTGATAGGTGTCTCATCCCTATAGGTAGACGTGGATCAGCTGAGAGTCAGCTGATACGAGCTTGACTAATGTGACCTGCCGGAACTAACACTATGCTCAATGATTCTTACAGTGTTTCCTGTCTGTGAAACTCCTTTCATACTGATAACCAGAGGTGAAAAGTCCAGGTTCAGTAAGTAAAAGTCCTCCTCAGTATTTTGTTCCAGTCACCTGGATTTGCTAATTAGCACAGTTTTTCAGTCAGGAGGTAGACCTAATTAGTGAAATCTGCTGGCTGAGTTCATGAGTGGAATAAACATATTGCAGGACTTTTACTTTCTGACCCCTGGACTTAACACCTCTGCTGATAATATATAAAACAATTCTCTCAAGTGAATCTTTGTGTGGTTATTGTAAGGGAAACAGGTCAATCTAGCTCAAAGAGAATTATTTTTTAATTTTAAAGGGAATTTGGACAGAATCACTGTTTGACGGCTGATCACTGAGTCAGCCAGCGATTAATTGAACGAGCCGTATAACATCAACTCTGCAATGGATATTAAAATCCAAAATATAGTGAAAACACTATTAATTAGCACAGTAACAAGATCGGTAGTTTAAGACATGAACTTGTAAACACAAAACACAAGATACTTCTCTTTTCAATATAAAAGACTTTATTGGATCAATCTAAGACATAGAAACGAAACAAACACAAACACACGCTCCCACATATTCACATAAGTTGCAGAAAGAGAGAAAATGAGGAAAGAATGAGTTTAAGAGAGTGAAAATGTGAAATCCCAAGTTTATAGCAACATGTGCAATTGCTTAGACCTGAACAACCATCAATCATTTAATTAACCCTCGCATTGAGTTCCTCAATGAGGCTGTTAAACTTTATATTAAATGCTAGTGATGTTCGGTTCTTGAACGAATCGTTCTTTTGAGCCGGTTCACAAATCGAACTGAATCGAACTTTAATTCCGGGTTGATGACACAGGACGCACAGCCGAAGTAGCACGTCCAACTCAAAAAGAACCGATTGATGAGCCGTGGCGAAGTTTACCGAGGATTACAGAGGACTCAACAAGCACCGAATGAGCCGTGGCGAAGTTTACCTAGGATTACAGAGGACTCGACAAGAACCGAATGAGCCGTGGCGAAGTTTGCCGAGGATTACCGAAGATTCTGATGAGTGAGTTGACGATACTGTGCAAGCCTGAGGCGCATATTGGAAATATGCTTATTATGACTGTTATAAATTTACATTTTAGTAAAACCTGCAAAAACCTTTCTGTTGAGTGATGTAAATAAATTTTACAATAGTTTGTGTATGTATATTATATTTAAAGTTGCTCAAGCAAAGTTTATAAGACTGGTTTATTCATTATACTGTAGATATGTAGAACATATCCGCGTTTGTGCATCAATGTCTGTAATGTGTGCTGTAGGTGTAAAACTTTTAGGAATCTTATCCAAGTTGTAGGCTAGTCAGTATTGGTCAGTCAGGCGTAGGCTATCTGACATAAAGGATCCTCGAATGAAACTGTGACCACAAACACCATTTGAATTATATGGCAATAATCAGCAATATGCTTTCACACAAATAACTTTATGTGTTGAAACAAATGACTTATTTGAATTTTTCATTGATACAACATGGCACTGAGTTGTTAGAAAAGAAATGCGTAGAGACGTTATTGCTTGATGACGTCAGGAACCGATGAATCGGCTTTTTGAACCGGTTCAATGAGCCAATCTGTCTGAAAAGAACCGGTTTGCAGAAATGAATCGGACTTTGCATCACTATTAGATGCACCAGTTCAGCTAGAATCTGAAGGTACTTGCGTTGCCTGTGTAGGGGGTCCCCTTTGGCTGACGAATGGTGCGGGGTCAGTGGCTGGTTGAAGTTTGAGACGGTCACAGTCAGAGTTGGACTTTGTGGCAAAACTTAACTCAGAACGCGAAACTCTCAAAGGAAAAAAAAAATCAACAGAAAAAATAAAATAAGAGTGTGACGAGACTAGATGGATTTTCTCCTCATGATGTATGGAGCAGCTGGTATGTAAGCCAGAGCATGCTCAAAGAGCGCTAAAAAAACTGCGGCAAAAAGCGATGGCGAAAAGCAGTGGTGGCAAAAACAAATTTTGTTGGTGTCCTGAGTTTTTAAACTGGGCTGTTGGACACATCCCAAATGGTGTCTTGACCAATTAGACATTGTTTTAGCTAGCGGTGTTGCTATGTTTCTCCTCCCAAAATCAACATGTTATCTTATCAGTCACATGGACGGAATTTTCCTGCTCTTGCAGAGTATAATTTGGATGCGATTTTTTATAACTAGAATATAATACATTTTACAAAGAATTGATTGATAGAAATGTTTAAAGCATGAAAATTCAAACACACACATACTAGACACGATTATAAACCTATAAGCTATTCAATAGTTATTCAAAATTATATACACATTGGGCCTCATTCATGAAACACGAGCAGAATTAATTTTTGTGTAAATCGTTCGTAAAGCCGTTCTGACGTAAACTTTCTAATTCATGAAAATGTTCGTATTTTAAAAATGTTAGTTGGTAGGAAAGAAATTTACACCTGCTCCCTACCACATGTAAATGGTGCATAAAACGTTCTTCTGTGTTCATTTTGGCAAACTGATGACACTGAATTTGATGCACTGCCATTTTAATATTTTACAAGTTCGTTTACTCCATTTTTTCCCCTTTTCTTGTAGCTGAGAGTTGATAAACTGTTTAGCTTTGGGTAAAACGCAGCGCTTGTCACGGTCACTTTTTACCCAGCCGTCCAATCAATGGAGGAGGGGCGGGACAAATACTACACCGACCAATCATCTTACTTGTACAACAACTGAGCAACAATAGAGGTTCATATTGCTTGTTACTGCATTTTTATATTCAGTAATATTCTTCTTATTGAGATACTAGTAATATGTTACTGCCGTGGATCTTTCAAATCATAGCAACCAAAGCGTCTCTCAGCTAGAAAAACGCTGTGCCAAAAGCGTTCTCCAGCACCACCAGCTGGCCGTTTTAAGAAAAGCGCCTGACAGTTTTTCAGCTGGCTAAAAACGCTTTGGTGGACACGTTATTGAATATTTATTGTTAGCATTTATGCAATATACTGGAGCCAAACCTAAGAAAGTAGACCAGAATATTCCACTGCGTTCCTGGACACGCAATTTACGTAGCTGTAATTCATAGGTGGGGATTATGCTAATTGTGAATGAGTGTGCACGAGCGCCCTATTTACGAATCATTGGAATTCATTAACATACACATGTTTAACTACCAAATCTGATGTGTACGAAGTGTTTGTGAATTCGGAGGAGAGTTTTCAGGAAGGTCCGTTTTACGTGCAAATTACTCAGAATTTACTCCTATATTTACGAATGTTTCATGAATGAGGCCCAATGAGTGATTAGGACATGATAGTCAAATGTGTGGGTTACATACATAATATGGAGTTATGCATAGGAATGATTAGTTGCTCATAAGTCATTTAAGCATCATTTAGGTGCATATATACATGTAAAGGCAGTCTCTGTGCCATTCTGTGAACGTGTGGACATGTTCGGTGAAGAACAAAGGTCAAAAGGGTTTAAAAGGAATCTCAGTCTGGTTCTTGTCTACTAGGTGAGGAAAGTCAATCCGAGGAAGTCTTTAGCTCGAGATTTCTATCATGGATTTACATGTGATGGTCATGCTGTGCGTCTCTTTGACCATCAATCTTGGTTACTTGCCCCAAATTTGACAAACTCTTTCCTGAGCTGGAACTATCAATAAGTGTTCTTTTGTTTTAATGCTGTGAGCTGTACAAAACTGCTAGTTGGTGGACTTGCTTCAGACTGGGTATCGTGGACAGATTTATGACGTTGTCTTGTTATTCTGGGCCTCTTTGTGGAATTTGGCTCTTTGGGTTGTTTCAACACCAATCTAATCGAATCTTACTCCCTCCTGAGTTGGAATTATCAATTAGGGGCCAGATTTACTAACAGCTTGCGCCAGCGCAAACCGTCTTTGGGCATTAAAATTGTACTGTCAGGTTTTACTAAAGACATGCAGTGAGGAATTAGCGCTGAAAAGGCATGATTGGCAGCTGAAATATCCCACTCCGGTGTGAATACTAATGTGGACTTTGAGGTCTCCTTGTTGACAGAAACTCTTTCCACACTGTTGGCAGGTATAAGGATTCTATACAGTATGAAATCTCATGTGGGTTTTGAGGCGTCCTTTTCGAGTAAAACAATTTCCACACAGTTTGCAGGTGTAAGGCTTCTCTCCAGTGTGAATTCTAATGTGGCTGTTAAGGGTTCCTTTTTGAGTGAAGCTTAGTCCACATTGAGGGCAGACAAAAGGTTTTTCTCCAGTGTGAATTCTATTGTGCATTTTAAGGGTTCCTTTTTTAATGAAACTTTTTCCACATTGTTGGCAATTGTAGGGCTTCTCACCAGTGTGAATTCTCAAATGGATTTCAAGGCTTTCTTTTTTAGTGAAACTTTTCCCACATTGTTGGCAGTTGAAATCGCTCTCTTTAGTGTGAATACTCATGTGGACTTTGAGATTTCCTTTTTGACAGAAACTCTTTCCACACTGTTGGCAGGTGTAAGGTTTCTCACCAGTGTGAATTCTCAAATGGATTTCAAGGCTTTCTTTTTTAGTGAAACTTTTTCCACATTGTTGGCAGTTAAAATATCTCTCTCCAGTGTGAACACTCATGTGGACTTTGAGATTTCCTTTTTGACAGAAACTCTTTCCACACTGTTGGCAGGTGTAAGGCTTCTCTCCAGTATGAATTCTCATGTGGTTTTTAAGGTCTCCTTTTTGCATGAAACTATTTCCACACAGTTTGCAGGTGTAAGTCTTCTCTTCAGTGTGAATTCTAATGTGCCTGTTAAGGGTTCCTTTTTGAGTGAAGCTTAGTCCACATTGAGAGCAGGTGTAAGGTTTCTCTCCTGTGTGAATTCTAATGTGAATGTTAAAGGTTCTTTTTTTATTAAAACTCTTTCCACATTGTTGGCAATTGAAATGACTTCTAGTTCCTGTCTTTTGAGCTTTCTTTTGTAAAGTCTGTCTAGTTTGTGAGCAACTAAAATTTTCTCCAGTGAAATAATGTTTCTTATACTGATCTTTGCCTTCCATTTCATTTGGTTCTTCACTTTTCTCTTTCAGCGGCATCAGGTCTAAAGCAGAAAGAGACCAATACAAGTTAATCCCATTTTAATGACACAAAGCAACATACATTAATACATTTCAAAATAGCAACATGTATGCTTGATACTACCCACCAAGCTAGTGGTTCTCAATTTCAGTCCTTGTGACCCCCACTCTGCATATTTTGCACATCTTTTTTAACACACCTGATTCAGATAACCAGCTCGTTAGAAGAGAGCTCCATGCATGAACTGTTTTCCGATTGACATGGTTCAAATCATACTCATCTGACAGTCTTCAGTGTGTAGCAGTGAATGAAGCGGTATCATATCATTCACAAGAGCAGTATGGAGTGCCACAAGGCTCAGTACTAGGACCATTGCTTTTCACGCTTTACATGTTACCCTTGGATACTCAGCTCTATATTTCTTCACGGCCCGATGAAACATACCAATTCGCAAAACTAATGGAATGCGTATTTGATATAAAAAACTGGATGACTAGTAATTGCCTACTGCTAAATTCTGAAAAAACAGAGGTGTTAATTATCAGACCAAAAACTCCCACATGTAATGATCTAGAACATTGTTTAACACTTGATGGCTGCTCTGTCAATTCTTCGTCATCAGTTAGAAACCTAGGTGTGCTACTTGATAACAGTCTTTCATTTGAAAGCCACGTTTCTAGCATTTGTAAAGCCGATTTTTTCCATCTTATAAAAATATTAACTAGATGAGTCCCAGAGACAGATCCCTGGCAAAGACCTCATAACCTAGACGGCCATCGTTACAAGACCATGAGAACTAGATGAATCCTCTGCTAAATCTGATTTGTTTTGCAGCCTGGAATTAAACCACACCATGTTGGTTTTGTCTGGCCAGAGGAGAACTGGCCTCCCCAACTGAGCCTGGTTTCTCCCAAGGTTTTTTCTCCATTTCTGTCACCGATGGAGTTTTGGTTCCTTGCCGCTGTCGCCTCTGGCTTGGTTATTTGCGGAAGCTTAATTTCTGGCAATACTGTCGACTTGAATGCACAGACATTATTTTAACAAAGCTGGATGATGACATCACTGAATCAATGATGAACTGACTTTAAAGGTGGGGTAAGCGATTTTTCAAAAACGCTTTAGAAAACTGATTTGGGCCGAGTAGCAAAACAAACTTGAAGCCAATCAGCAGTAAGGGGCATGTCTACTCGTGATGTGGAGGAGACAGCGTTCAGTGCACAGGACGGACATTAGCCGAGCCGAGTGACAGAAAGATAGAGATGGTGAATAAAAAACAAAAGAGGACACCAGAAATCGCTTACCCCACCTTCAACCGTAAATTGAGTGTTTAATATAGTCCTTTTGCATTATCAACACACTATTTTTCAGTTTAAGACTGTTAAGCTGCTTTGACATTCTGTATTGTAAAAATCACTATATAAAAAGGTGACTTCACTTGACATGGTCCCTACACAGTGTTCATTGCTCCCTACTCCCTGAGACTTGCAATTTTGATTGCTTCCATTGTCCTCATTTGTAAGTTACTTTGGATAAAAGCGTCTGCTAAATGACTAAATGTAAATGTACTCAGTAGTTTGTATGGCCCCCACGTGCTTGTATGCATGCCTGACAACGACCCCAACCCCAATTAGACACACCTGAACCAGCTAATCAAGCTCTTACTAGGCATATTAGAAACTTCCCAGCAGGTGTGTTAAGGCAAGTTGGAGCTAAACTCTGCAGGACACCGGCCCTCCAGGACCGAGTTTGGGCACCTCTGC
>NW_015536547.1:303755-309742 GCF_001515605.1 Sinocyclocheilus anshuiensis
CCAGCAGGTGTGTTAAGGCAAGTTGGAGCTAAACTCTGCAGGACACCGGCCCTCCAGGACCGAGTTTGGACACCTTTTGTCTAGCCTGTAGAGGTCTGTGCGTCCCTCCATGGATATGCCTCCCCACTGACCCACCACCAAACCGGTCATGCTGAACGATGTTACAGGTAGCATAACGTTCTCCACGGCTTCTCCAGACCCTTTCACGTCTATCACACAGGGCCGTCGCTATCAATTCTGGGCCCTGTGCACTGAATTTGCTATGGGGCCCCCTCAAAATCACGTTGTTGTCGAGGGTGGCCTTTAATGTTCTCATATCACATGACTGTATAACAATTCTGTGTCACATCTGAATGGATCAAGCGACTTGTGCTGTTTATCACTTGTAAATCGTGGCAGAAGTGCGGCACACGTTCGTCAGCGCTGTGCGGGAGACTGATCCCGCTCTGCTTTAACGCGCGGCTGGCGGATGCATCAGGTTGCGCTGCTTCGCACTTTTGGAGTATTTTCTTTATGCGGTTTAGCATGCGCTGTAATTTAAAAACAGTGTCTAATATCAGGGAGGTCTCCCTCGTTTCGGCGATCGGCCCACTACTTGAATGGAATGTCCCGGTGCTCCCGATGGAAACAGCGTGAATGTACTGAAATGTGTCTGTGCATGAATACAACATATGATCTGTGCGTGATGAGCGCTCAAACACGGTGTATCAGACTCACGCGTGTTTACGACTCCTGTACATCACCGCAATCGTCTTTACCTTGATTGCAATCCTCAATCATCAAAACTCAAACATCAAAAGAAGCTGATTATCTTTATCCAGCCGAGAAAACGTAGTTTGCATGTCATACAGTGGTGGGATGTTTTGACGTTACGTTCATGCGTGAGTGAGCTCTCGCACTCTTCAGAAACAATCACAGAGCTTGTGTTTTAAAGTGAAACACACTGAAATGAATAATTAACTGAAAACGCAACGTATCAGTTCTCTCCCCCATCTCTTATGTAATCAGCCTGGTTTTCTTTACATTAGCCCTGTTTTGGACTGATTGCTTGAATGGAGTTGCTTGCTGGATCACTGGACTGAAAACGTTCCTGGAGTTTAGTAGCTTAAAATGATCTGATTGCAAACGGAGAAGCAAAATCGGGAAAAAAGGTTTAGAATAGAAATTGTATTTCAGTAATTTTGTGTTAATTGCGTAAAATTACTTTAACGCGTTAAGGGTTTTGAATTAATCGCATCCCAGATAGCAACAAAATCTGGGCGAGATCTGGCTTACTTTAGGCCCTTCTGGTTCAATTCTGGCACAGTTTTTTTTCACAGTCTTGTGTGAAACAGCAATGAGGCTGAGCTCTAGCATGAGTTTGGCCAACCAAAAGAAATAAAAAGCAAATGGCTTTTTTGGCTGAGTCTTGTCTGGAGTTTGGTCCACCAGAAAAAGAAAATAGTCTGCTGCAAACCTGGGTGGGTTTTGGTTAGCCAAAGAGTAAAGAAACAGCTTTATAGCCAAATAAATCTTGTTAAGTGGTTCATTTGTATGTCGTACATCAATAAAAAGTAAATTTGGTCAAAAACAATTTAAATAATGAAAATGTGCTTGATGTAGTTAAAATTATTGAATGGAAGCCACACAGCCCTTTAACTCAAGTAATTCGAAGGCTGTCTGAAATGGAAGCTGTACACGCAAACAGCAGTACTGAAGTTCAGGGATTGAAATCACAGGCAAAATTCATGCACACAGATGGGCCAGTACCACGGTTGTTTGATGGAACTGTTGAGCAGTTCAGAGAGTTAATTAGGGATGGTGTGGTCATTAAAACTTCAAAAGGTGATAATTGTATTGAGGTTAATAATGTTGTTCTGGTACAAAACATTATTTTGTTTAAAGGGAGCGAGTTTGTCGTTTATAAAGGGTACACCAAGAAAGAAACTTTATTTGACTACCCAATAGATTCTCAGGAATTAGGAATTTTTGTTGTTTCAGACCTGTCAATGGAGCTAAAATGTTCAAGGCTTAGACAAAATATACACAAGTATGTTGGCCCTTGAGGGACAGGGCAGGTTTGTTGTTTTTCCCCTTCTACATTTAAAGTGAAGTTTTTTTTTTATTTGATTTTTTCTTTTGCAAGAATTTGTTCTACTTTGTTCTACGCTGGGACACAAGTTTGTTTGTTAGTTCTACGCTCTACACAAGTATGACTCACCTAGACTCGTTTGTTTTCTGTGTTTGTCTTTATATTACCTTCATCTATTATTAAATGTTTGTCTGTGTTTGTTTGAAATGTTTATCTATTTGATTTGCTTTTCAGAAAATACAGTATGTACCACATTGTGAGCTTTCTTGACACCCAAGAAGTGGAGGTTGTGCCTGCAGTCTGGGTAAAGAATGGCATTTGTTTATGACCTCCATATAAGGGTGAAGGAATTCAGAGGGCATCCAAGTGTTTGGAGCAACCAAAGGAGTCTTGGTCTGCTTATAAAGTTAAAATTATGTATACTGCAGGTATGTATAAATCTTTTTTTTGTATACAATACATTCAGTTCAAAGGGTTAAATGGCAAACAACTTCTGATTTGTTTTGATTTTTCAATTCTGTCTTTGATAGAAAACTATAGTGAAGCGCGTCGGAAGCTGACGCTTGCTGAGCAGCAGACTGATCTCCAGTCTGATCTCCGGAGTCCCAGAGGCCACCAAAGCGCAAAATGAAGATATGCATATTATATACATTTACACATTACATCATATTACATATTATATAATATACATATTATATACAGACTGTACCACAGACCTGTCTAAAAGGTCCTTGAACGATTGGGCAAAGCAATATTCATGTCACTGATCACACACATCTTACTGCTTAAACTGAATTTGTCCCTGAATATTATCTTCACATGGACATGCCATTTTTGCTTCATCAAACTTGGTGATCTTTAAATTTTTTGCCTTCTCTAAAGACGAAACCAGCGCCTACTGGATCATTATGACACTGATGATGAGGCTATTGCACCCCAAAAAGACAATTTGCCACAAGCCCCTCAAATAGACCTAAAAGGATTTGGTCATCATCTACTGAGCTACAACCAAGTCCTCAAGGACAAAGACAACCTCAACCCTCCGTATGGCCTCAGAAATCCCCGTGTCTGACACAGATCCCAGAAACTCCAGGACCATCATTGTTGGACATGAGCCCTTCTTCTGAATGGCAAGAGAGAACTCTTGGGTCATCATTACGCCAAGCGATTGACATGCCTGGACAGGCGCCTACTCTGCCTTTTCACCTTACTGCCCAACAGCCTTCTGCCAGAACATCACAGGACATCACAGTGACACAACTTTAAAGTCTCCCGATCAGGCAGTGGAATCACTGTGGCATCATGACTCCTCGACGCCCAGACTCCAGACAAAGCTCCTCCCAAGCAACGATCCATTCCAGAGATGTAAGATTTTTTTTCTCTCTTCATAATCACTGTTAGTGTAAGCCTGATGTTATACAAGGGATGGTGTGGTAACCAGGGGTGTGAAGTAACAAATTACATATACTCACGTTACAGTAATTTAGTAGTTTTTATCAGTAATTGTACTTTTTTGAGTAGGTTAAAAATTGTGTACTTTTACTTGAGTACATTTTAAGTGATGTATCGGTACTTTTACTCCGCTATTTTCCTCCGATTTGTGGTCTTTACATGCTCATTTTAATTTAATTTTTATCCATCAACGTGATTGGATAGAGAGATAGTAATAGGTCTCGTGACTTTTGTCAAATCAAATTGTTCATAGAAAATTTAACCGCCAACTGTTTATCATGGCTGCTGGAAGTGCATTCTTCAAGCATCAATTCTGTCGCATCTTCCTCTAACTTAATACGTTAAGGTAAATTTCGGATTTCTGCTTACTAAATGATTTGTATATATGCTTGCCTATCTACACGGCCTGAAATTTTTTTAATTTTATTTTTATCCATGAACGTGATTGCATAGTGAGATAGTAATAGGTCTCGTGACTTTCGTCAAATCAAATTGTGCATATACAATTTTAACCGTCAACTGTTTATCATGGCTGCTGGAAGTGCATTCTTCAAGCATCAATTCAGTCGCATCTTCCTCTAACTTAATATGTTTTGGTAAATTTCAGATTTCTGCTTACTAAGTGATTTGTATATATGCTTGCCAATCTACACGGCCTGAAATTTGGTGTGAGGTTGCGGGTATTGCATACAGTGTTAACTCCCGAAAGTGCCACGTTCGGTAAATTCCCACTCACGAGATGCGCGATCTACACTGCCTCGTCTCTCTCTCGCGTGTTCTGCAGCAGTCACTTGGATAAGTCGTTGTTGCTTGTGGAACTTGTTGACTTTTGATGAGTTTGAGCGCGTGATGCACGCTGTGAAAAAGTGTGTTGGAAACACAAATTGAGGAACAATCTGCACCATATTGATGACCCGTGGCGTTAATATACTGCATCTGTGCCAGCATGTGTTACTAAACGTTTTTTTTTATTAAATTTTTTTTAATCCATTTTATACAATCCACCTTCATTTAGCAAGAGCACTCGCGCATAAACAATTCAAGTTCAACACTTTTTGTTCCATTCAGTTGTGGATGCTGCTGATTCACCGAGACAGCCGTGGCTCAGCAAAGAGACGTGTGTGTGTGTGTGTGTGTGTGTGCGTGTGTTTTTCTTTGAAAAAGTTTCCCCATAAATAACTCGTTATTTAATGCATTTTTCCTTACAAATTGTATTATCAGCATAACAATTTGACTCTACTCACACTACATTTTTTGGAAGGTAATGGTACTTTTACTTGAGTATATTTTTTCAGTACTCTTTCCACCACTGGTGGTAACCTTGCAATTTCTGTGTTTAATGTTTCAGCACTTCTTCATTATGTCTTAACAAAACTTGAAATTGTTATGGAGCAGCAAAGAAACCTTGCAAGAATGGTTCAGGATCTCAAAGAAAACAATGTCGGGGAGATCACTGAGGCTAACCACTTAACTCCAAAACGTTTTCCAATTGAAGATTTAAGATCATTAACTTCCCTGGAAAGTGATCTTCGATCCTCTCCGGAAACGAGACAAAAAGTGGTAGGTAACACTAACAGTTATGCACAGTTCCCTAATGCCTACTGTTATCACTTACATATCTGTTTGTGTGTGATCAATCTAAAGCAAACTGATCTAAAGAGTTAATTTCTGAATTTTTGATAAGTTGTATGTAGTGTAATTACTAATCCTTATTCAAAAGTATTCAAGGACTAAAAGTGTGTTTAAAAACATTTCAGGTACTCGAACTTAGATTGCTGGGTGGCATGGATCTGAAGGACACTGTCTGGAGAATAATGAAGCAGGCAATTAAAAATGACTTTGCTAAAACCATAAACTGGAGAGGTGTAAATGGGAAAACGCCATTCCAAAGTTTGGAGCTTAAAAGTCTTGTGATTGGTAAGTGCTTTTGTTGTAAGTCTTTGTAGAACTTTTTCATGACTTTTATGTCATTAATGAATGTTGAATGTCTTGGTTCTTTAGTACTATATTTTACTATATGCTTTATTTATTATAAATGTTATTTAAAAGGGTCATATGATGCGATTTCAATTTTTCCTTTCTCTTTGGAGTGTTACAAGCACTTGGTGCATAAAGAAGATCTGTAAAGTTACAAAGACTAAAGTCTCAAATCCAAAGAGATATTCTTTATAAAAGTTAAGAGTCAGCCACACCTACCTAAAACGGCTCGTTCTAACACGCCCCCACATGTCTACATCGCTATGTGGGAAGATTTGCATAACGCCGCCCAAATGTTCACGCAAAGAAAGAAGGCGTAACTTTTATTCTCGCTGTAGTATTGTTGACGCTGCAGCCATGTTGTGAAGACGCTGTGTGCTTCGTTGTGAAAGCGAAACTACTTTGTTTGGTCATCCAAAAATGGACACGACTAGAAATCAGTGGTTAAGTTGTATTTACAACACTGTTCCAGAACAGTTCAACCCAA
>NW_015536547.1:309928-318696 GCF_001515605.1 Sinocyclocheilus anshuiensis
AAGTCATTATAATCCATAATTATGTCCCCACTGGATGCAATTAATTCCTCGTTTATAATGGGTTTTCATGTTTTGGCCTGTCGGGGCATCATTACAGTATGGCAAGGGGCGTAACATTTCCGTCACACGCTCGAGGTATTCGGCCAATCATAACGCACTGGATAGCTGGCCAATCACAGCACACCTTGCTTTTCAGACCGATGAGCTTTGTAAAAATCGACGCGTTTCAGAAAGGCGGGGCATAGAGGAGAAACAATAATGTACAGTATGTGGAAAATAATGTGTTTTTTAAACCTTAAACCGCATAAACACATTTCATTACACCAAATACACAAAATAATGTTCTTTTTAGCAACATCATATGACCCCTTTAAATTTAATTTTTCTAACTCGGTATCTGTATGCTCATATTCTAGAGGCTGTAAGAAGAAATCCAGTTTGTGCCCAAATGACTGAGCTGGAGGTTGAGCAAGTTATTAGAAGGTGGTTTTATTTTGCTGGTGATTGTGAGGGTGGCAGAAAAAGAATAACACCACTGCAAAATGTTAATGTAAATAACAAATTTTCTGTTATTGTATAATTTATACTTTTGCTCATGTGTACAATTTTTTTTTTTTTTCTAACCATTTTTTGTTTGTTGGTTTCACTTGATTTATGCACATTTACTTTAATTTGCACTATTGCTTCGCTGTTTAACATTTATATTTTATTTCTTAGATTTTAATTACTGTTATACTTCTATTATATTGTGACTGTTGCTTTTATTTTGTCTTGATCTGCTGCTATTGGTTAATTGGTTAAACCATTGTTCTCATTTTATTTTTGCAACTTGTTTACATTTTTTCACATCTGTAAATATATTTTTAATTCGTGTTTTATAACCAGCTTTTGTTTGTTGGTTTCACTTACTTTATTTGTGCACATTTAGTTTTTGTATGTGCATTATTGGTTTGCTTAACATTTCTACTTACTGCTTAGTTTTTACGATCTGTTATTCTTGTAACTATGTTCCTTTTATTTAGTCTTATTCTTCTGTTATTATTGGTTTCTTGTTTTGTTTTTTTGTTTTTTGCACATCTGTAAATATATCAATCCCCATATCTACTGATTGGCTTCATCACTCTGTCTCCTCTCCACCAATAAGCTGGTATGTGGTGGGCATTCTGGCGCACTATGGCTGCCGTCGTATCATCCAGGATGCTGCACACTGGTGGTGGACGAGGAGATATCCCCCTCACAATGTAGAGCGCTTTAAGTGCTTAGAAAAGCAGAAAAGCTCTATATAAATGTAATGAATTATTATTATCGGTAGAACATGCCATTCATTCACAAAAATCAGTAAGTAGGCCTATATGTTATGATTATCAGGAGCGGTATTCAGGGGCGTAAATTTCGTCTAACAGTTGGGGGGGACAATAAACGTAAAATTTCGCAAGAGCAATTTTTGAAGGGGACACAAATAATACAGCTAAAATTGTACTTGTAAGGATATGTATACACAGAGGAATGGTTTACTACTATTAGTGCAGCAGGGAGACCGTGCCAAATTAGACAACTTAAAGCTGTTGTGGTCGCGCAGCGACACGGTCGTGTCCGTTGTAGACATTACTATCCGTCACAGTGTTGCCAAGTCCTCGGTTTTCCCGTGGAATTGGCCTACTTTATCACTGTTGTCGCGGGTTGTTTTTCATGTCCACGGGTTGAAGCGACCCCTATAACGTGTATTTTATCCCCCGGAACACGATTTTTACCGGTGGACCCCCTTGAAACGCAGATAGTTTGGGCTAGTTTTGAGCAACTGGGCGGGTTTTGTTATGAAAACCTGGCAACCCTTTCCCTCAAGCAAGTAACGTTATTATTGCTAACATAGCATTTTCATTTATACGCTGATGATATGGTGATTTACTCCTCTGCATCAACATTGGATCAGGCTCTGAGTCATCTTCAATCTGATTTTGATGCATTTCAGCATACACTGAGTGATTTAAAACTTGTTTTAAATGCGTACGATCTATCCGACATGACTTGAACGCACCATGAGACACAAAAGCTGCGTTTATGTTTAATTCAACGTCGTTTGGGGGGCTTTGACTCTGGTGGCTCATACCAACTTACGAGCTTTACTGTAATAAAAAAAAAAACTAGTTTGGGACTGTAGCCTTATTTTACACTGTTTATTCATAAGTATTTGTCATATTCTTACAATTTATGTTAAGTTGTCAAGTAAAGTGGGACAGTACTTGTGTGTGGGTCGTCCATTTTTGGGAATATATATGGGTCACAGCTTGATGACCATGTGGAAATGTGGGTCCCATGAACAAACCAATTGAGAACCACTGCTTTAGAAATATCATTCATTTCTGTAGAGCTGCACATTTTAATAAGGATCAGATGAGTGAGTTCAGCTTTGAGAATGAAAACCAACCTGTTTGTGTCTCAGTATCTTCATGTTTGACTGTGAATGTTTCTTCGATCTTAATGTCTTCACTCTCCTCTTTAATAAACGCCATCTTTATAATAGTGTGTCACGTCGATCTCAGTTGCTTCACAGAGTTTTTCTGTGTATTTGGACACCTTTTCCTGTTTAAGAAATGAGAATAATTAACAGAAAGACAAATAAATCCAAACTAAATCTAGTTGCGTCTCAACTAGCTCCCTAGTTCTAGTCAGCTCACTGGTAAGGGAGTCATTCAGAGTGGCCTTAATTTATCTGAAGAAACAAGCAAAACTAGTACTCAAATTAATAAAGGGACACAAGTTATATGGATGGTTCATATTTGTATTAAGCTTCACATTCACAGTTGACTCGCACCTCATCACTACTTGCCAGCGACTGAATTCGTGTTTAGGATGAACTGATTCACTGTATAGTTTCTGTTACTAATGTGTGAATGCGCTTTATTTACACAAAATAACATTCATTACTGTTATATTATGTGTTAAAATGTTACATTCAATAATAATTAATGAACTTTTACATCGATTGCAAACACTATAAAGTATACTGAACAAATTGTATCAATGTAAAAATTGTAAAATGTTAAAACCACAAACGTTTCTTCAGCTGAATCCATAGACTGTAAAAAAGATGGACGAGTCTCCACTTCCTACCACGTCACCGTCAGCTGGAGCGCGTGCGGCTCCGCCCACTGAGCGTTCAGCGTGAAATCCGCGAAAACACGGCTAAAATGGGGGAAAGTTGTTGTGCGATAGACTGCGATACCAGATTCAACAAGAATTCGAAGCTATCGTTTTACAGACTGCCAAAAAAACACCGAAAGGAGAAATAAATGGATCGCTGCACTTCACAGAAAAAAACTGGTATCCAGGCAACGAAACGTGGATTTGCAGTAGTCACTATTGTGTCAGGTAACGTAGACTAACCATGTTCCGTACACTTTTCGCCCTTCACCGCACGCCAGCGACCACTCCTCCGTTGGTGAAAGCCAGACAAGCAAGTTTGTGTGATCATTCTCTGGGGGGAATACTACGGTGGCCGATAAGTGCAAAACAAATCACAATTCTGAAAACAAAATAACAAATTACAAACGCAAATGCAAGTCTATAAAACAAAATAACAATTCAGAAAACATTATAACAAGTCAGAAAACACAACGACAAATCTGAAAACAAATTAACAAGTCAGAAAACACAACGACAAATCTCAGTATCGATATATCGATACATCGGATCGATACGCCCATCCCTACTTTTCGCCCTTCACCGCACGCCAGCAACCACTCCTCCGTTGTTGAAAGCCAGACAAGCATGTTTGTGTGATCATTCTCTGGGGGAATACCCATTGCACAGTCCACACTTTGATTGATGTCTTTTGGACCAATAGTTTTTGAGAAAAGTGGGTAAAAGTACCTCCTCCGCACGTGTACGGAAGATGATAAGCGTGGCATGTGGATAAGTGTGGCATGTGGGTCAAGCATGAATCATGTGAAACGTTAGTGAATAACGTTATCATATCTTTCTGAAGACAAAGAAGGGCAAACAATTTGAACTGATTCAAAATATTTAATGATTAACCAATGTGAAAACTTATTCAAAACAAATGATCAGGATGCAGGTGTGTGTGTGTGTTTACAACTATTTACATTTAACACTAAACTGATTTAAAAATACCATAACTAGAAATTAACATGTTCATTTCCTGTGTGCACTATTTACATTGTGTGTGTGTGTGTGTGTGTGTGTGTGTGTGTGTGTGTGTGTGTGTTTACAACTATTTACATTTAACACTAAACTGATTTAAAAATACCATAACTAGAAATTAACATGTTAATTTTCTGTGTGCACTATTTACATTGTGTGTGTGTGTAACGTGTGTTTTTATGTGGACAGACAACATTTATGGCAAAGCCAGTCAGTGTCTGGCACTTCCTCCACTTCTGCACACTCCAAGTGGAACCACAAATGGCACAGATCACACTGGACCCATTCGTCAATGGCCTCATCTCCTGAGCCAGGTGGGACCACTCTATGGCAGAGAGCGCAGTGTTCTCCATCTTCAGTAGGAAGAGGTGCCTGATTCTTTTGTCTTTTGGCCTCCTGGCCTCCTGGGCTTGTCTTTTTTCCTCCTCCTTCTTTGCCATCTCTTCCTTGCGCTTTCTCTTCTTTTCTTCCTTCTCTTTCTCCTGAGTTTCTTTTTCTACCAGCAGGTCGAAGTACTGACGACACGGGCTGGACTTCTCACCTTCTCCTTCCTCTCCAGGGCTGGACTCATGAGGATGTTAGCCAGACTCTCTGGGATTACACCTGCTGCCACCAGGTAATTTTTGTGAGCCACTCTATTAATGTTACAGGTGGGGCAAGGTGTTTGAGTGATGATTGATGTGTCAGTAGGTTGAGTGATGGATGGTGTGGTGGGAGCGATAGATGGTGTGGCTGATGGAGTGGCGGCAAGGCTGGATGGTGTGGCGTCACTTCCATCTGCAGATGGGAGCACTCTCACCACATAAGAAAATAAAACGTATGTAAAACTCATTAACACACTTGAAAAGAAATGGAAGTAGTTTAGAGGATGAATTATCATTGTATTAATGTCAAAATTACCTGGGTTGTGTCCACAGCAGCCCAGGACAGAGGAAAGATGCCAGCCTTGCGGAACCCGGCCTTGATGTTTTGGGCTGTGTAGGGCTGGGTATCGATTCAGATGTCCCGATTCGATTCGATTTGCAAGCTCTCGATTCGATTCTCGATTTTTTTGAATACATTCAGTGAATATAGTTTTAATACAAAATGCTATTGATATTTCTAAAAAAAAAAGAACAGTAAACATCAGTTTACAAATGGTGAATTAATAAAAAGAAATTAAGAACCACATGCCTGTATTTTGAACCTATTCTTTTTTTTTTTGTACAGGGTCCTTTTTTAAACAATAATAGGGCCTTATAAAATGTTCTTAATTTTTCTGTGAAATGATGGTAGATTTCTTAAATGAAATGGTAAAATGCTAATGAAGTGACTCTCAGAGCAGCTGGAGATGACATTCGTGTTCATATCATCATATAGTGAGACGGCAGAAGCTGAAAACACTGCGAGCATCATCCGCACTTTAGTATGCGTGTAGTAAACAAAACAGTGCGCCGCGCCATCCGCCATTCATTCATTGCGGAAATCATGGCGCCTTATGCGTGATATCAAATGCTTCCGCAGACTTATAGTATTACTATAGCATTTCACCTGAGCATTGCGAATCACGCGTATGGCCATGATAAGTGCTGAATGAATGACAGGAATAAGATTCACGTTAATCAGATATTGTTTTAAATGTGTGCTGAAATAAATCCCGGAAAAGATCGATTCGCAGCTTTTGAGAATCGATATCGAATCGACGTCATTTAAAAAAACGATAAATCGGAAAATCGATTTTTTTGCCCAGCCATAGCTGTGACAGCAGTGGGGTAGACGTGTTTGAGGAGAGCTGAAAACTGCTTCTTCCCCACAACAATGTCCCCTCGCACCAGACCCATCCTGGAAGCCATGGTGGAGAAAGCAGTCTTCAGTGGGTTGAAGACTGCAATATCCACGGGCTGAAGTAAGTACACCAGTTCAAATTAAGTTTCGGTTTGAGGTCCACATAGGAATTGCGTCACACTAGTGTACGTTTCCAACACAGCAGATTCACATCCACAATCATTTATAAATTGTCCATAGAGGGAAAAGGAACATTAAATAAGCATTTGGTCATTTAATAATTATCAAACACAATCTCAAAGCAACAATAATCATTTAACACTCATAAAAACAATAAGCACACCGAATGTGCGAAAGTGAATGTGGTGCGAGTGCGTGCATGTGTAGTAGTGAGTGAAATGAGTATGTGTAATGGCGGCAGAGAGGTACTGACCAAGTTTGCAGTCATGACGAAAGTTGGAGAGTATAGCGGGGATTTTCAGACACCAGGACAGGTGGATGAGCAGCCGATACTTGTCTTCAGAACAACTTTAAGTGCAGACGATCTGGCAGTGCCACATTTAAAAGTAACTTGGAACTTCACAATGCACCAGACATCACTCACAAGAAAAGCAAATGTTTGAACAAACAGCCATCTTTCCACCTCGCAGGGTTCTCCAAACAATCACTCCCACACTACTGCAAACTTTTACAGATGACGCAGTTACTCTCAGGTATGACTCACTTTCTTATGTCCTCTTTCCTTCCGCTGATAATTTAAATGCTCCACCCCAAACACTCAAAGTGAAAAAAAAGAAAGAAAGTAGCCTGAAAGGATGTAGTGGCACAACGCTTTCACTGCCACACGTTATCTACGGACATGTAATACATGTTCAAATAAAGTTTTGACCATTTTTTAAATAAAATGATAACATTTCAGCCTTTCATTTTTTTTAAATAAAAAGAATGAGTCAGAATGATAAATTAAATTTTATCTGCTCCATAAACAGTTCTACATAAACTAATGTGCATTCTAAAAATCTCAACACTTCTGATAACAAGATTTTTATTTTTAAGATTTACAACAAAAATTTGGTCCGATTTTTACATTGGTCTGAACAAAAATATGGCAGAACTGAATGAATTTGTAAATCCACAGTTTGACAGCAGATGGCGCTTATGAACAGCAGAACAGAGCTGTTTCCACATTAACCTCTGTAAACAAAACTTCTAAACACTGCATTTTATCACGCATTACACGGAGGGAAGATGAAAGTGAAAGTGACGTGACATGTGGCCAAGTATGGTGACCCATACTCAGAATTAGTGCTCTGCATATATCCCATCCAAAGTGCACACACACAGCAGTGAACACACACACACCGTGAACACACACCCGGAGCAGTGGGCAGCCATTTTTCTTTTTGCTGCGGCGCCCGGGGAGCAGTTGGGGGTTCGGTGCCTTGCTCAAGGGCACCTCAGTCATGTTATCGAAGGTGGGAGCGAGCGCTGTACATTCACTCCCCCCACCTACAATCCCTGCCGGTACGAGACTCGAACCCGCAACCTTGGGTTACGAGTCCGACTCTCTAACATTAGGCCACGACTTCCCCAGATGGAAAGCAATTGCCATCTAAATTTTTTTGAAGACAGTTAATTTCCTATTATGCATCCATACAAATAATTAAATCATACATTCTTTCAAATAATTTCCAGCAGTCTGCCTTCGGTCATGTTCTCACACAAAACGAAACTACTCTGCATGCTGGCCTGCGTGAGACTCTTAATAAATTTGACTAAAGCTGAGCAGTATTTACTGTGAGTTTTTCAAATCGCGATAATCACATACGGGTTTAATGATAATTAAAATACGAAACGGGATAATTAATATAACCTCACGGCCGATATGTCAATTATGTCTTGGCGAGCTACCTCCAATTAGGCCACGAGCTACTGGTAGCTCGCATGCGACGTGCTGGAGACCCCTGCACTAGACTCACTAAGACTTACCGCCACCTACTGGCGGGGTTAGTATGTTTAAAAGTATGTGTTTCCCCCCTAACATTTTCTATTTGTATATTCAAAATTGCATTTATAACATTAATCTCATAACATTATTGCAGTTGTAATTGTGCAATGTAAATTAATTTGTTCGATAGCAGCCTTAGTGTAAATTGAATCTATTGATCAATTGTAAGAATTTGACATGAAATACGATGCATACATTTAATAAGGTTAAAAAAAATGGCCTTTATAAAAGTAAATATCATCCTGAGGTTAATATAAAAAATATGCAGAAAAATGTAAAAGCTGATAGAACACAGATAAAATAGGCCTATTGCTTCAGAATAAATTGTTTACACCACCAGAAATCTCAGTCATGTGGTGCTTTTGTGTGGATATTTTGTATGGAATATTGTCTGCTGATATGAAAAGTTTGCTGGATATAGTAATAATAAATAGCATTTTTGACAGAAATATATATATATATATATATATATATATATATATATAAAATTTAACTTGTTCATATCTGTAGACACCTTAATTATGTCCTTGAATTTGAGGGTATTGGACCTGGAAAGTCATCGAAAGGTCCTTGAATTTGAAGTTAACATAAAAATATGTAGGCAATACATTATAAATAAATTTGGTGTATATTTACTATATATTATTCTTACATTTTAAATAATTCATAGGTCTTTTTTCTATGTATGATGAGTATATTTAAAAGTGTATGAAAGATGGGTTCAAGTGTACTACAAGTGGTAACTAAATGCATTTTTTAATACAGAGAAAGTATGTTAAAAGCACATTTTAGTTCATATTCATGGTGTCCCAAAATAGCACAGTTGAGTACACTT
>NW_015536547.1:318889-319386 GCF_001515605.1 Sinocyclocheilus anshuiensis
ATATTCATGGTGTCCCAAAATAGCACGGTTGAGTACACTTATTCTTAAGATTATCTTAAGAAGTACTAACTAATAATTTTGAGTATATTGAGTACAAAATTAGCATGTGAAAATAGTGCACTTTAGGTACATTACGGAAATGTATATTAAAGGGTTAGTTCACCCAAAAATGAAAATTCTGTCATTAATTACTCACCCTCATGATGTTTCTCCGCATCACCCTGGTGCCATTTTGGAGAATATCAGCTGGACGTAAACAACGTATGCTGTTCCGTGTCAGCTGTGTCCCGCCGGATCTGTTTCCTACGTTGTTTGCGCTTTGATTTGAATAAAAACAACATATCCGCGTTTTTTTCTGCTTTTTATTCAGCACAGCTACAGCATAGCCGGATGCTTTTGTCCATATTAGGGTTTCCTGCACGTCACAAGTCATTCCTTCTATGAGTCTGTTTTGGACTTTCTGCACGAGAGCGCCCTCCGGCTTCGAGTATGAATTA
>NW_015536547.1:319483-330170 GCF_001515605.1 Sinocyclocheilus anshuiensis
TTGAAATCGCATCATATGACCCCTTTAATATCCTTTCTTTAACATTTGAAAGGATACTATGGCAAAGTTATTGCTTTCTTTATTCAAACTTATTTTTTTTGCCATGAATATATGGTTGACCTGAAGAATGAAAGCTGTATCATACACTTGGAAAATTATGAGCTATATCACTGCTTATCGACTCTAGGGGTGTGACAATACACTTAGCTCACGAGATGAGACAAAATACCGATACTTGGTTCACTAGAACGTGACAATATTTTAATACTATTTTTAAGAAATTTTCAATGACAAAATATTTGTCTTTTAATTACAAAAAGTAAAACAATGCAGTTGTATTTAGAAATATTTTAACTAATTTAGGCCTGTAACTACTGATTATTTTGATAACTGAGTAATCTGATTTTTTTTTTTGTAACAAACAGACCTAAGTGAAAAACAGGCTTTAGTATGACTATTTAGGATATATATAAACTAACGATGAGGCAATAATAATTGGCTCAAATATAAAATATCAAAACCAAGAAATTACATGATTGCATTGAACAACACTGTTAAAATACATAATGTAATATGCCTATACATAATATGAACATAACCAACTTAAACACATTATGTATTAAAACAAATACCTGCAGAGGGTGCCAACAGCCTGGTGACGTTTCACTTTACAGCATTATTAAACAATGTTTAAATCCATTTAATTTTAATATTTGGCCACATGCAAAGTCAGAAACCTTTATTTTGAAATCGCGATGTACAGTACATCGCATATTTAGAAATATGTTGATGATGAACGTTAAGCAACCCAAACTCACCGCATATGCAGAGGAAGAGTTTAGCCCCTTTTACACATACAGTCTTTACCGGTAAATGACCGTTAAGAGATCATGTGTGAACAGGACCTTTTCAAAAATACAGGTAAATGCGAAAAAAATGTTTAGGAGTTCTTTTTGTTTTTTTGGAGTTCATGAATTTTTAAAAATGTTAAAACATTTGGTGTTTTAATTTCATGTGCATATGGATTAAAAAAATTATATGAATTAATTGTAAAAAAATGTTTTACTAAACCTTGAAGTTCTTTGGAGTTCATGAAGTTTTAAAAATGTTAAAACATTTATAGTTTTTTCAACTACAGAGGCAAACCATAAAAATGAAAGAAATTGTTTTGAATGCTGTTTATAAATGGAATTTTATTGTTTTAGTTTTGTATGATCTCTTGAATTTTTGGTTGAGGTAAAGTGTAATTACAAAGTGTAATGTGCTGAAAAATATTAATGAAAAAAAATTAAGCTAATACAATGTTGACCTGTTTGTTTAACATGTGGTATATTTAATTTGAACAGATGATTTTAAAAGGAATAAAAATTACCTTTGAAAATATAACCCATTTATGAAATCAAATTAGTGGTATATTTAATTTGAACAGATGATTTTAAAAGGAATAAAAATTACCTTTGAAAATATAACCCATTTCTGAAATCAAATTAACCCATTATTTTTGTAAAAAATAAATCATTTTTGGGTAGAAAAAAACAACCCATTTGATGGGTTAAAATTAATAACCCAACATCTTGGGTTAGTTTAACCCCATATGGGTTCTGTCCTATATTTACCCAGCAGTTGGGTTAAAAACAACCCAATTTGGGTTGTTTTTAAGCCAGTGTTTTGTTAGAGTGCAGTTAGACTTTATTTTCATTGAAAAACTCTTAGCAGCTATAACAGTTTTACACTCTTGGCATTCAGAAAGTTAGTTTCTCCAAATAGTCAGCTGAAATACTCTGCCATGCCTCTAGCCAAAGCTACGTTGGATATTTGTTTCTGACCTTGTGATACAGTTCATCCCAAAGCAGTTCAACAGCAGTTAGGTCGGGTGAATGGGCAGACCATTCCACAATAGATAACTCATAACATTTTATATAATGCTAAAGCACTTCACACATGAAAGGGGGAATCTTCTCAGCCACCACATGATACCAGATCTCTTACACACAGCACTCCTACACACAGCCCTACTCTTTTTCGAAGGACATCCTGGGATATTTTATGACCACAGAGAGTCAGGGCCCGGTTGCATGAAAACCCTTAAGTAAGGGTATCCCTGAAGGGTGTTGCAACAAACGTCTTAACCGTCACCCTTACCTAAGTGTTTATACTAAGCATTTCACTGTAGTTTCTGCCAGCGCACGGCAATGCGAGCTGCGGTTGCCATAGTTACTCTTCCACCTCACACTATAAATATAACGGACTGCAAACCTAACCTTATGAGTTATGGAGAGTAATAACATTACAGAAAGCAAAAAACGTAAACCCAACTGGCCTGAGGATGAAAAGGCCATTCTTTTAGAAGAATACACTAAAAGAAAAAACACCCTGCAAAGTCGATATAACCCATCTGTCACTCATTTACACAAGACAAAAGCCTGGCAGGAGATAACGGACAAAATCAATTCAAGAAACCTTGCTGTCAAGCGCACAGTAGAAGAAGTCATGAAAAAGTATGAAAACGTAGTTGTGAGGTCAAGAAAAGAAATAAACAACTATAAAAAAGAATCTGGAAAAACCGGTGAGTTACGAGTTACATTTAAATTGATATGTGACTGGATATATTGTGTCAAAAAGTAGCGCACTTGGTGTAATATAGTTTAACAAATGTTGCTGTATAAAGGAGGAGGGCCGCCGCCACAGGACCTGTCCGAGACAGTGAAATTGGTACAAGACATACTAGGGAAGGATTCTCCAACTCTAGTCGGTATTGCTGGCGTTCCTCAAAGCAGTTTGGGAAGCAGGTAAAATAACACAGATGACGCTAATGCATTTTGTTAAATGTCTTTTGCTTTCAAAGATGGTCTATTTTGTAGTATACAGAGTTGGGTAGGTGCTATAATAATAATAATAATAATATATTTTCTTTTTTCAGCCTGAAAATCCTGGAAAATTTTCAACTGGGAAAATGTTCCAGGAGCGACAAGCCCCACAACTAGCCATCCAGCACGTCCTGATTCTGCCGAGTTAGACGCGTTCCTGGGTCAACAAGGGAGGTGCTTAAGGTAAAATTGATCAACCAATCAGATTACTCACGTGACATCTGCCAGCTTGAACGCCACTTTTTGAGTTGTGCCCTTTGACCTCTCCTTCATTTCACAGAGGTAAGTGCATTTTATTTAAAATGTGCCATTTCAAATGTGCCCATCCCTGCTCAGCATAATGTATTATTTTCAATTGCACGATGGATTCATAACTAACGCGAACATTAGCTAAACTGCTCATATAAGGTGCAAATCACCTAACCCCTCTCCTATCGGACAGGAAGGCGCCCACGATCGTTTCGCCCCGACCCGGCGTGGTGTTTCCCCCGTGATCGCGTCGTCGGATCTTTTCGTCCGATGATTTATATCACTTTTTTCATGTATTCGTTTAGCAGACGCTTATACTAATCTTTTAAAAGAGAAGCTAAACACTTTCGCGGATGGATTGGGACCAATAATGCGGGGTTTGCCGTCCATCAACAACAAGGAAATATATTGTGTTGACCCAGAGACATCATTAGCTCATCCAATATATGACACACATTAATCAATCACTGTATTGAAATAATAATAATAATAATAATATATCTTATGTTGACACATTCATGAAAGCTCATATAACACAAGACAACAATATATCACTGTATTTAAATTATAATAATAATACAATATCTAATTTAAAACAAACAGTAATCTATCACTATATTGTAATTATAATAGAATGATAATGAAATATCTTGTGTTGATCCAGGGACATCATATTCTTATGTTGACCCTGGGACTTCATTCCTTATAGCTCATCGGCTTAGGACGAGTTCGAAAAAGTAGGTTTTACGAAAAATTAAAAATAGCAAAAAAACTAAACCTTACGATTTTTGAATTTTGGTGTCCATTCGACTCGGCATGAGCCAAGGAATCAGAGGAAAATATTTTCCTTCTGTGCCTTACAATTCTTGCTATGGTTAATGTTGGGACTGTCCTCTATCAGTGTGCCAAATTTCACAACTTTCCCGCAAGCGGTTCTATGGGCTGCCATAGACTTGCGGCGGAAGAAAAAAAAGAACGCTAACGATTACAATAGGTGCCTCTGCACCTTCGGTGCTTGGCCCGTAATAATGAAATATCTTGTGCTGAGCCAGGGTGTTATGAATGAAATTCAAATATTGTGTAGAGCATTTGCAGTCTAATGTTGGCCTGGGAACATCATGAAGTTGTATTAATAATAATGGTGGTTACACTATCTTAAGAATATAATAATTGGTGATAGTTTTTATTATAAATTGTTACTAAGAGCTTCATCCTTAGGCAACAACCCTAGTGTTAATAAATGTTTTTCTCCCCAGAATGTAAAGAGAAATGGAGGATTGTATTAAGAAAACAGTGTTGCGTGAAGAAAGACAAAGAGGAAAAAACAAAAATATTACAGTTGATGTGCATGTCCTGAAGAAAGAAGCAAATCATGAAACATTCATTCAAGAAAAACTTAAAACTTTAACAAACTTTAGAAACACAAATTCTGCAAGTCAAAAAGACAAGGATAATGGATACTACATTTTCTACTGTATCCGGTCAGGGAACCCCGTTGATGGAAGTTACAAGACCTCAGGGTGTATGGCTTACACATCATTTAAGGTTAAAAATGATTGGCTGAGCCACAAAGTCATTGTACAACGCACCAGCAAAGAGCACAATGGGCACAATGCAACTTTTGAACAAGAAGGACACTTTCAAACAGTGTGTCCAGATTTGGTCAAACAAATTGAAGAATGGATTTCATTAGGTGTCAAGCCAGATATCATTCTACTGGAAGCCCACAAATGGTCCAGATCTCGCGGACACACTGACTTGAACAACCGTCAGTTCTTTGTCACTCCAAAGGACATTGAGAATATACGCACATGCTTGGTACGCCGAAGCCATTTGGATGAAGATGATGCTGTTAGTTCAGCCAAATTATTGACCAGTCACCTCAAGGACTGTTGTTTTTTTTCAGCCTTTATCCCATGAGAAGGAACTCATAATTATCCTTCAGACTCCCAACATGAGAGAGAATCTACACAGACATGGAAAGAATGTTATATTTTTGGATGCCACTCATTGCGTCAACCAGTATAATTTTCCACTTTATACCCTGGCTATAAGAGATGACTATGGCCATGGAGTTCCAGTCGCTTTCATAGTAACAAGCAATGAGAAAGAGGCAACAGTAGAGATAGCTTTACAGCAATTAAGGAGAGTGTGTCCTGCTGCACCAAGGTATGTATATTCTGGCCCCAGATACCAGAGACTGTTTTCTATGTGAATATCTGTTAAACTGTAATTTATTCATGTGATCAAAGCTGAATTTTCAGCATCATTACTCCAGTCTTCAGTGTCACATGATCGCTGCAGAAAGCAACTTACTTTGCAATGTCTGCCTCAGCACTGGGAACACTTGCAATCATGCCTAGGTTTACATGTCTCCCTAGCGTGGCTCCCAGCTCCTGGGCTAAATCTGTGGCCTCCCCTTCACTGAGAACAGAGAAGATGCTTATTTTTGTCTTGGCTTTTATCGGCCGTTGTTCTCTAAGCTCCTGAGGGAGATCCTCTTTACGCACCTTTGGGTAAACCAATATGTTACTGTTTTATAAATGTTTTGTTCTGTAAAAGTATAGCAAATTGCTATAAGGTTTAGAGTATATACAAACCCTAATCAGGCTTCTTAACATGTTGTTTGACATGTTTTCTGCCATGATTCTTCTCTTCAGTTCATCTTGAGTGACTGTGTACTTTCTTTTGGTGCCTGGCACTGACAGCCTTCCCAGAACTGTATAGTTTCTTCCCTGAGCTGTTTTGTCCTCTTCTCTTTCCTTAGGTATGTCTTCTTCCTCTCTACCTTCTATTTTTCTTTTCTTGGCTATGTTTTCCTCTTGCCCTCTCTCGTCAACCATTTGCTCTTCACTTTCTCTTTCTTCTGCTTTGTTTTCCTCTGCTTTACTTCCCTGTGCTGCATAATCAAAACTCATAGTCAATCACCAGTATTACAAGATTAATGTAGCACAAGTTAAATACGTATCATCTGCCATATCAAAACATCAGAAAGTTACGCTTGTGCACCCTATGCTGTATTTAAAATAACTTCCTAAAATTGAAGAAAATAGTAGCACACGATTTTAGATATTTTAACTGAATACATTTCATAAGGATTCTGTAATGTTCATAAAAAAAATTAAAATAAATACACCTTCTAAACTACTTTGCATTTTGTCCCTGATCTGTGCACGCCTTGAAAATGCATCGGCCAGTGTAAACCAGGACGTACAGTCAAGCTCATTGATTAGTTCTTTGGGAGGATCCTAGAGGAAGGAATTGAAACATAAATTATTTGTTTTCTTTTAGTGACATGCACAGTGCCATGATTTTACTTTTTACTTTCAGAACTTACCTTCAGCAAATTCTCTGCATAGAGTAATACAAATATGCCACACTCGGAGGTGTTTCCTTGCTGTTCAGGTACCCTCAATTTCAGGGCTGGCATAGAATCTGCAGAAAATATCCGTGGTGTTTTTCTTGTGTTTTTCCACATTTCTGTTAAGTAACTGAAAGAGAAAAAAATTATCATTATTATTTAAATATAATGATTGATCAGTATTTGTCTTATATTAGATGAGCTATAAGGAATGAAGTCAACACAAGATATTTCATTATATTTTTATTATTATTACAATATAGTGATAGATTACAGTTTGTCTTATATTAGATATAGTATTATTATTATTTCTGTTTGTCTTATATTAGATAAACTATAAGGAATGAAGTCCCTGGGTCAACATAAGATATTTCATTATCATTATATTATTATTATTATTATTTAAATACAGTGATTAATTACTGCTTGTCTTATATTAGATGAGCTATAAGGAGTGAAGTCCCTGGGTCAGCATAAGAATATGAAGTCCCTGGATCAACACAAGATATTTCATTATCATTCTATTATTATTATTATTATAATTACAATATAGTGATAGATTACTGTTTGTTTTAAATTAGATATTGTATTATTATTATAATTGAAATACAGTGATATATTGTTGTCTTGTGTTATATGAGCTTATATGAGTTATATGAGCTAACTCGGCAGAATCAGGACGTGCAGCCATCCAGCCACGAGGTTAGCGACAGCTATAGGTTATTAGTGACATCTGTGTTGCATTCGGTAACAAATAAAAGAGTAAAAAACAATGTTTCATAATTCGTTGATATTAGGTTACAGAAAAAGTTATTTTTTTCAGACATTCATCTGAGGAGAAAGGATTGGGAAGAGTTACATCAGGGCTTGCTGAACTTCAACGAGAAGTTCTTTCTGCTGCAGAAGAGGAAAGCAGAGTTGGAGATTTCTAAATTGGAAATGGAAAAGGAAAACTTGAATATGCAGAACCTAATACTCCAACACAAAATTAACAAACGCGCTCAAGAGGGATCAATAGCTTTACAGCCAATAAGTGAACCATAACACAAATCTTAATCTTTTAGGATATTTATTCAAATGTTTCGTAATATACAGAAATACATACATACTAGCCTACATAAATATTACTTTTCCCTATATTATAATCCAGTGTGAATTGCTTATTGTAAATGTTTCAGTGTCTGTTTTTAATCTATAAATAAAAATGTTGTTTCATATTTTGAAGTCTGTTTACATTTACTTCGTTTTATTATTAACTTATTAATTTATACAGCATCTAATCTGGAAAGTTATATACAGTTTATTGTAGAACATATTCAGCCCACTTTAGGAAAAAAATGTTCGCACAAGCATGTCTCAGGTAGTGTGTCCCTCCGTTGTTGCATCCTCCGCATCTTGATTTGGCTGCACTGCTTCTTCAGGGTCAGCATGTTCATCCATGAGCACACCAAAGTCTTTTGATATGTAAAACTGGACGACACAAGCAATGATGACTCTCCCTGCTTTCACTGGCTCCAGACATAGCTCTCTGTGAAATCTCCTTTTAAGCTGGCCAATCGTGCTTTCAGTGATTACTCTAGTTTTTGTTAGAGCAGTGTTGTATCGTTCCTGCAATGTGACAAACGAAAGATGATACACTAAAAATGATGGCCAATATGTTACATTACTTTAACTCGTCCAAATAAATTAAACATTTTTTTAAGTTATACAAGTTATACAAAATTTCACTAATTTTATTGATTTATCTAAATAGCTCAAATAGGTTATTTAAATGAATTTTACCTGTGCAGCTCCTACTGGATTTCTAAAAGGTGTCATCAGCCATGAAGGACAAGGATAGCCGCTGTCCCCCAAAAGTAACTGTGCGTTCACACCGCCGCCGTCGAGAGCGTCAAAGTGGCCGGAAGTCATTCATTTTCAATCTGAGCCAGCGGCGAGCAGCGGCGCGGCGCGACTCGGACGTTGAGGGCGTCGAGGAGAGTTGAAATCAGGTCAACTTTATGGTAATGAGCTATGGCGCGGTTCGGCGGCAACCAATCGGAACGTAGAAGTCCACCGCTTGAGAGGATTCCAGAGAACGCAGCCCTGTAAACGTTGGTTCCGACCACATTAGTTCCCAAGCAAAATGGAGGAGAGGTTGATTATTGCTGTGGCGGGTTTCCCAATAATCTACGACGTGTCCCTGTTTGCGTACAGGGACATAAATAAAAAAAATGATGCGTGGACCAAGGTGTCTGAGATTGTTGGTGTTCCTGGTGAGTTGCTGATGTGCATTAACGTTATATATTTTCTGGAAAAAAAAGCGGGAATTTTATGCTAACTTTAGCGCCAGAGCATGCATAAAAAAAGTGTTACTGCTGCAGAATATTTCTGACATATCGACACATATTGGATTAAACGAAAAATAGGTGTTGTAGAGAGCTGCTGCAAATTTGTTTCACATCTGATGGAGACCAGAGGTGTATGTCACATATTTAAAAATGAAAGCAGTAACTTCTGTCTATTTTTTATATTTTTTTCTACAAGGAAAAACAAGTGTTCTTTAACTGGTCTCTCCTGTGGTATTGTCAACAAATTGCTTAGCTGGAAAAAATAATGATAAATGTCATTAGGTTTAAATATATATACAGTCAGTGGGACATACAGTTATGCCATTTCAGACATAGCATGCAAACAAGCTATTCTGAATTGTGGGTAATGAGATGTTTATATTGAATATGTGTTTTCTATTGTCTTTTCACTAGCGGATGAGTGCAGAAAAAGGTGGAAGTCTCTTAGAGACACCTACAGAAGAGAGCGAAGGAAGGAGTCAGAGAGGAAGAGGAGTGGAGCAGGGGCGAGCAGTGTCCGGCCATGGCGCTACAGTGGAGTCATGGGCTTCCTCAACCCCTTCATAGAAGATAGAATAACTGCCAGTAATATGGTAGGGGGGGTTGGGGAAGCCCTGACCCCAGAGGAAAGAGAAGATGCCATGGCCGGGCACAATCAGGCAGCACAGACAACACACACACACACACAGTCAGCAGTGTGAGGTGAACCAGCTAGGTGAGAGCCCGAGCCTTCAGGTTCAGGAAGGACCATCAAGCCCGAGTCAGTCCAGCGTTCACGTTCAGGAAGGACCATCAAGCCGAGTCAGTCCAGCGTTCAGGGACAGACAGGGCACTCAAACAGGAGAAAGAGAGCACACAGCAGCACAGAGTTTGAGGAGAGGATGCTAACAGCCTAGCACTCCTCAGGAGGACAGTGACAGTTTATTTTTTAAAAGCCTCCTGGAGGACTTCAGGACGCTGTCATTGAGGACCAGGCAGGATTTAAAGTTCCAAATTCACAAGCTCGTGTATGAAGCAAAATGTCTGGAGGCTGGACTCACTGAACACTGGGGAGAGAGTAACGGGGGGCAGCTGACAAGTCTGTGAGGGGTGTTAGTAAGCTTATTTCCCTCGCAGTCTTGTCAGCTGCACCTTGTGCTTTCTCCATTATACATATATTTTGTGTTCAAATATATATATGTAATGTTTTTATTTCTTCAAACAGTTTATTCTAGCTTTTTAATTTTTAAAAAATGTTATTAATGTCTCTTCAAAATAAGTTAATAAATAAGTTGTAAGATAATAAATAAGTTGTAAGTTAAATTACCGTTGTAAGTTAATAAATAAGTTGAAAGTTAATAATTAAAATTTTGTTAACATTTCTGGTTATATGTGTTTTATATTATTACACATCTATCATATCCACCTTATCATATTGAAAATGTGTAGGGGACCCAGGTGAAAAAGTTCAAGTCCCTCGTGTACTTAAAGGGTTCATATGATGGTTCTAAAAAGAACACCATGAATATGAATATGAACTAAAATGTCCTTTTAACATACAAGTGGTACCTAAATACAATTGTCAACATTTCTGGTTATATGTGTTTTATATTACAAATTGATCATATTTTACCATATCATATTGAAAACGTGTAGGGGACCCAGGTGAAAAAAAAACATACTTCCATAATGTACTTAAAGTGCTCTATTTTCACACACTGATTTTGTACTTAATATACTAAAAATTATTCTTTAGTAGTTCTTAAGATAATCTTAAGAACATCTAAGTGTACTCAACTGTGCTATTATGAGACAGCATGAATATGATCTAAAATGTGCTTTTAACGTACTATCTCTATTAAAAAATATATTTAGTTACCACTTTGTATGAAAGAGATTCA
>NW_015536547.1:330296-354068 GCF_001515605.1 Sinocyclocheilus anshuiensis
TTTTTTTTTAAGAATATTTTATTATTTTGTAAGTTAATGTCCCGGCAATAAAATATTGTCAACATTTCTGGTTATATGTGTTTTATATTACAAATTGATCATATTTTACCATATCATATTGAAAACGTGTAGGGGACCCAGGTGAAAAAAAAACATACTTCCATAATGTACTTAAAGTGCTCTATTTTCACACACTGATTTTGTACTTAATATACTAAAAATTATTCTTTAGTAGTTCTTAAGATAATCTTAAGAACATCTAAGTGTACTCAGCTGTGCTATTATGAGACAGCATGAATATGATCTAAAATGTGCTTTTAACGTACTATCTCTATTAAAAAATATATTTAGTTACCACTTTGTATGAAAGAGTTTCAAGTGGTACCTAAATACATTTTATAAATACATTTTTAGCACATTTTAGTTCATATTCATGGTGTCTCACAAATAGCACAGAGTACACTTAAATGTTCTTAAGATTAATTTGTAGTATATTAAGTACAAAATTAGTGCGTGAAAATAGAGAAATTTTAAAGAAAATACACTTTAAGCACATTATGGAAGTGTACTTTTTTTTCACCAGGGGAGAGTGATACTGCCCACACGGGTGACCTGTTATGTTTGAGGTTTGTGAACGGAAGTTGTGCAGGACACAGGTAGCCTTCACACAGGCATCTATGTTGGCAGGGCTGATCTCTGATCTCCCTCTGTACATACGCCACTGAGCTGTGAGAATACCAAAGTTATTCTCAACAATCAGCCTTGCCCGTGACAGCCTGTAATTGAAAATTCTTTGCCTGCCGGAGAGATTGTGTCCTGGGAAAGGCCGCATGAGGTCTCAGCGGAGCGGAAAGGCTTCATCAGCCACAAACACATGTGGCTGGGGTCCCAAATGCTCTGCACCTGGCAGCAGAGCATCCTGTGGCAAGCCAAGGGTCCCGTCTCGGAGTGCCTGGCCGAAGGTGGAGTTAGCCAGCGCACCGCCATCGCTTGTCCTCCCGTAGCTGCCCACATCCACTACCCGGAAGCAGTACTGGGCATCTACCATTGCCAGGAGCACAACCGAGTTAGTCCCCTTGTAGTTGAAGAACAGGGACCCAGAGTTGTCAGGGGCCCTAATCACAACATGTTTTCCATCGATGGACCCAAGGCAGTTGGGGAAGTTCCACCGATGGAGGAAGTCAGTGGCGATGCTTTGCCAGTCCTCAGTGGTGGGGACTGGCATGACCTCCTGCACCAAGGCATCCCATATTGTCCTGGCGACCTCTCCAACAATCCCTCCCACTCCCACACGATAGCTGAACTATGGTGCGGTAGGAGTCTCCAGTGGCCAAGAATCTGCAAAAACAACAACTAATTACTTAGGCAAAATGAACAAACAAAAAACCTGTGGTGAACAGAAGTACATTTATTGAAGTACTGAAGCCTACTTACGTACAAATTTGAGGTACTTTACTTGAGTAATTTTTTTCATGCCCTTTCTCTATTCTACTTCTTCTCAACTGCATTTTCAGAGGGAAATATAGTACTTTTTACTTTACTTACTTTTTTCCACCTCAACAAACTTCCTTAACCAACTCCAACAGTAAAATCCTGCATTTTACATTTATGAATTAGTAACAGCAATCAAATGATATAATATATAATAGTATAATAGGCCCAGTTCACTTTTAATCCTTTAAATTAATTTTCCTGATTATACTTACACAATCCCGGATGGTGGCTCTTAAAAGAGCCGTTAAAATTAATGGCTTATGCCACAGGTTGCCAGGGGACAGCTCCCTCTGTGGAGAAATAGGTCATAAATTTCTCTCGGACACGGATGGACTCCCGTGTGGGGTTGTTGCTGCCCACTCGGGTGACCTCCTGTAGGCCAGCAGCTTCTCCGTCTCCAGCCGATGGTAGGGGCATCCTGGTGCTGTTTGTGGACCTCCTCAAGAAGTTGTGCAGGACACCGGTAGCCTTCACACAGGCATCCACGTTGGCAGGGCTGATCTCAATGACTCCTCTGTACATACGCCACTGAGCTGTGAGGATACCAAAGGTATTCTCAACAATCAGCCTTGCCCGTGACAGCCTGTAGTTGAAAACCCTGTGCCTGCCAGAGAGATTGTGTCCTGGGAAAGGCCGCATTAGGTCTCGGCGGAGTGGAAAGGCCTCATCAGCCACAAACACATGTGGCTGTGGTCCCAAATGCTCTGCACCTGGCAGCAGAGCATCCTGTGGCAAGCCAAGGGTCCCGTCTCGGAGTGCCTGGCCGAAGGTGGAGTTAGCCAGCGCACCGCCATCGCTTGTCCTCCCGTAGCTGCCCACATCCACTACCCGGAAGCAGTACTGGGCATCTACCATTGCCAGGAGCACAACCGAGTTAGTCCCCTTGTAGTTGAAGAACAGGGACCCAGAGTTGTCAGGGGCCCTAATCACAACATGTTTTCCATCGATGGACCCAAGGCAGTTGGGGAAGTTCCACCGATGGAGGAAGTCAGTGGCGATGCTTTGCCAGTCCTCAGTGGTGGGGACTGGCATGACCTCCTGCACCAAGGCATCCCATATTGTCCTGGCGACCTCTCCAACAATCCCTGCCACGGTGCTCACTCCCACACGATAGCTGAAAGCTATGGTGCGGTAGGAGTCTCCAGTGGCCAAGAATCTGCAAAAACAACAACTAATTACTTAGGCAAAATGAACAAACAAAAAACCTGTGGTGAACAGAAGTACATTTATTGAAGTACTGAAGCCTACTTACGTACAAATTTGAGGTACTTTACTTGAGTAATTTTTTTCATGCCCTTTCTCTATTCTACTTCTTCTCAACTGCATTTTCAGAGGGAAATATAGTACTTTTTACTTTACTTAACTTTTTTCCACCTCAACAAACTTCCTCAACCAACTCCAACATTAAAATCCTGCTTTTACAATAATGAATTAGTAATAATAATCTAATGATATAATATATAATAGTATAATAGTCCCAGTTCACTTTTAAAACTTTAAAGCTGCTGATCGGCTTGGAGAATGTCATGCACCCACACCGATCTCCAACGTCTTCTCCGCAGGCAGAGCAATGCCACCCCAAACGCAACAACTTGATCCTCCATCGTGATGTGAATTTGATAAGAAGGCGCGCAACACTACTTATAGGCAACATTTTCCTGCTAGAACGCTTGTTTTACAGCGGGAATGCAATTCATTTGCTCAAAATAACACCGATTTGACCAATTGCATTAAAGCTACAATTCAACCAGGAGAGTTTGTAATGTAGGTTGCACACAAATTAATGTTAATGTTAATTAAAGACGAAGGCTAGTAACTGTCTCCTATAATGTTGAAATTAGACTAGCACTTAACCATGAACACAAAAGCCACACCACACAAATGGATTTTAATTGGTTTATTTCGTTAGCAAACATGTAACTACAATAAAGTTCTTTCCACCGATCAGTTTCTTACTTTCACATTTAAAATATTTAATGAGGTTAACTTATAACGTTACCCTCCTTGTGGTCAGTCTGCACAAGATCAACAAGCTTGTTTGCTTTGCTGCACCTTTAAATACAAGATAAGCAATCGATCTACGTCAGAGCATCAGAGCGTCCACAAATCTTTCTACAGCGTTGTTGGCAGGGCGGCCAGAGCGATTTTTGACGCTTTCGACGGCGGCGGTGTGAACGCACAGTAAGCCCCTGTGTGTTCCATCCTCAAAACTCAGATAACTGTTACTTTCAGACAGCACTCGTGCGTCATGGGTACTGACGGGCCATTCAGCAGTAACATTTGTTATTTTGCTGTCTGAGACACATATCAGCTGTACATTTATAGAATGGAAGTTTTTGCGGTTGACAAATTGATCTTCGTATTGGTGGGGGCTTGAATTCGCACACGTGTTCCATCTATCACTCTGCAAACGCGTGGGAAACCAGCAACTGCAACAACAAAAAAAACGCTCCGCTAATACGTCCTGCTTGTCTCTGGAAGGAAATTTGACATATGTGTCAATTTGGCGACACAGGGCTAAGGCCACTCGATGGACAGCTCTGCAGACAGTGGATTTGTGTACTCTGAAGACGTCGCCAATGACAGACTGAAAAGTACCACAAGCAAAAAACCTCAAAGCAATCAAAACTTGAAGCAGTGCTGGGAGTGCACGACTTCGTCGGGTTTGGTGCTCAAGGTCAGGCATAAGTGTTGCGGTGAGACGAAGGATTGACTGACGGTCAAACCTATATTCCCTCAATAACTGCGCATCATTCATAGTCTCCAATGGATTATTTCGATCATTAAAAATGCGCCTAGGTGCTAGCTCCTCTTCAATGACCATGAAATCAGCCATCGTGCTTGAGTAGAAGATGACTTAAGGGAGCTATTTTGGTCCCTTCATTTTTTTTTAAGGTGAAACAGTTACTATGGACTTTGTAGCAACGCATAACAGAACTTAAGGAAACACTTAAGCAATTAAGGGAAATACTTAAGTGACAGCCTTAACTTCCCCTAATATAAACCCTTAGGTTTTTTTCTTGCAACCCATGTTTCACCAAGAGTACCCTTAACCTTATAATTAAGGGTTTTCTTATCTTAAGGGTTTTCATGCAACCGGCCCCAGGACCTTAGTTTAACGTCTCATCTGTAGGACGGTGCTTTTATCACTGTAGTGTTTCTGTTAATATACTGGGGCATTAGGGCCAACACAGCCCACATGGTGAGCACCCCTGCTGGTCTCACTAACACTTCCAGCAGAGAAAGAAATCTTCAAGAGTGGTTTCTTAAGTGAAATTCTGATGGGTTTTTGTGGGAGCTTCCCTGCCTAACAGAGTTATGCAAGTCATATCAAGCACTCCCATCTCATTAAACGAGGAGTAATTTATTTAAAAATATACGACAGGTTGCATACAAATGTGTTTGATTTTGCTGCACCTTTAAATACAAGATAAGCAATCGATCTACGTCAGAGCATCAGAGCGTCCACAAATCTTTCTACAGCGTTGTTGGCAGGGCGGCCAGAGCGATTTTTGACGCTTTCGACGGCGGCGGTGTGAACGCACAGTAAGCCCCTGTGTGTTCCATCCTCAAAACTCAGATAACTGTTACTTTCAGACAGCACTCGTGCGTCATGGGTACTGACGGGCCATTCAGCAGTAACATTTGTTATTTTGCTGTCTGAGACACATATCAGCTGTACATTTATAGAATGGAAGTTTTTGCGGTTGACAAATTGATCTTCGTATTGGTGGGGGCTTGAATTCGCACACGTGTTCCATCTATCACTCTGCAAACGCGTGGGAAACCAGCAACTGCAACAACAAAAAAAACGCTCCGCTAATACGTCCTGCTTGTCTCTGGAAGGAAATTTGACATATGTGTCAATTTGGCGACACAGGGCTAAGGCCACTCGATGGACAGCTCTGCAGACAGTGGATTTGTGTACTCTGAAGACGTCGCCAATGACAGACTGAAAAGTACCACAAGCAAAAAACCTCAAAGCAATCAAAACTTGAAGCAGTGCTGGGAGTGCACGACTTCGTCGGGTTTGGTGCTCAAGGTCAGGCATAAGTGTTGCGGTGAGACGAAGGATTGACTGACGGTCAAACCTATATTCCCTCAATAACTGCGCATCATTCATAGTCTCCAATGGATTATTTCGATCATTAAAAATGCGCCTAGGTGCTAGCTCCTCTTCAATGACCATGAAATCAGCCATCGTGCTTGAGTAGAAGATGACTTAAGGGAGCTATTTTGGTCCCTTCATTTTTTTTTAAGGTGAAACAGTTACTATGGACTTTGTAGCAACGCATAACAGAACTTAAGGAAACACTTAAGCAATTAAGGGAAATACTTAAGTGACAGCCTTAACTTCCCCTAATATAAACCCTTAGGTTTTTTTCTTGCAACCCATGTTTCACCAAGAGTACCCTTAACCTTATAATTAAGGGTTTTCTTATCTTAAGGGTTTTCATGCAACCGGCCCCAGGACCTTAGTTTAACGTCTCATCTGTAGGACGGTGCTTTTATCACTGTAGTGTTTCTGTTAATATACTGGGGCATTAGGGCCAACACAGCCCACATGGTGAGCACCCCTGCTGGTCTCACTAACACTTCCAGCAGAGAAAGAAATCTTCAAGAGTGGTTTCTTAAGTGAAATTCTGATGGGTTTTTGTGGGAGCTTCCCTGCCTAACAGAGTTATGCAAGTCATATCAAGCACTCCCATCTCATTAAACGAGGAGTAATTTATTTAAAAATATACGACAGGTTGCATACAAATGTGTTTGATAAAAAGTTATTTTACAAAGGTATAATATGTGTTAAAATGTAAAAGTCTGAGAAGCACTGACCTGATTCAACTAGGTGATTCAACTATTAAAGGCATTGGATTGGAACCAGAGCATGTGAGCGAAGCGGAGCGGTGTGACGCTCCGCTACGTTTTCCGCTCTATGGACGTGTGCTCCACTCAGTCGCTCTAACCGCCCAAGCAAGCGCTCCGTTAATATTCCGCTCACGCTCGCCGTAAACCAATTCCCGCTCAGATCCCGCTCCGTTCTGTAAAGAACAAATTTGCGTGCATTATATTAGATTATAAATTACTGCTGCCTATATCTAGCCTACATTCTGTAGGACTACCTATTGGTTCGGGTCAGTTTTTTTTAAAATAATATTTTAATAGGCCTAAGTGGTGTAGGCTAATATCTTCTGTACTCTGTAGTTCTGTATGTAGGCCTATATACAGCTGTGTGTTAGTTTAGTACCACTCCGCTCACGCTCCGCTCCGCTCACATGCTCTGATTGGAACCTTATATTGTATTGGCCATGCAAAAGTCAACCTTACCCTGAAAAAAGTTTTTACCAAAAAAACAAAACCCTGTTTAAATTGTGCATTTAGGTCTGTATTTTACTGCATTAACTTGCTTTAATAGAAATGTTTTTATTTAAGTCAACACTAAGCATTTCGTTGAGTCCTGTTTGAAAAATAAATAAACTCACTTTGTCTAAACAGCGATGATTTTTGGATTTGTAATGACTAGATTTATGATGTCAGGAGGCTTCAGCTCTGTCACATCCATAACGTTCTAAGCTAGTCCCAGACTAAAATGCATGTTTGAGCTCTCAACTGAAAATATCTTGCTCTGACATATCTTAAAATATGTCAGTGTCATTGTTCTGTGTCAAGATGCACACCTGTAATGTTTTCTTCTAAGGCATTTTTGTAAAAGTTGCTTAAATATCTTAATTTAACTAAGGCCTAGTCCTGGTTTAAGCTAAGCCCTGTTTGTGAAACGGGGCCATAGCTTGTAAAAACGTTTAAATTGACAGAACAGTTTGCATTGATTTCAATACTTAAAACCACAAAGCTTCCTTCAGGTGAATTACAACAGATGAAGAACACGGCGCAGCTTTATGACGTCACATTACTGAAGTAAAATAAAAGTCCCATGCTGCGTCTCAATGTGCCTACTTATACTACGCCCTTAAACTATGTACTCTTTTGGTGAAGAAAAAGTACACACTTTTGAGTGTGTAGTAGAAGAGTAGGCAAGCTTTGGGACATCCCACTGAGCGCGCATCCGCCACGTTTGTAGTTTTTCTAACACGTTTTATTCATGTTTGTAGTTCTGGATTGAATCCTTCGCCAAAGCGCCATTAGTGTGTGCACGGATCCACACTTCAAAAATCAACCTGAAATAGTAGACCATCTGGGGACTTTTGGCATACTCTTTTCAACATACTATGCTTTGGGACACACTTATTCTAATCTCACATACTATTTAGGATGGATAGTATGAATATTGAGACGCAGGGCCATTCATACGTTACTTCTTCTGGAGTTTAATGGCGGTTGGCAGATCCCCTTAAAAGGTGCATTCCCGCCACCTACTGGAAAGGAGTGTGAAGCGCATAATAGTAGAAAAGTCTGAAACGAGAACTAAAAAAAACCTAAATTCTATTCATCAATCCTGTTTCTTTCAAATAGACAAATAATTAATAAATTATAGATTGCTTTGGTCTATCTCTTAATAAAATTTGAAGTGTCAAATTATTTATTCCCAAAGAACTTAAAGCTTAAAACTTAAAGAAATCTTGCTCTTTCATATGCCTCACATTCAATGAGTACATGTTCTATTGTTTCTGCTTGACCACATTTTTCACAATTTCCGGTTTCATGCTTCCCTACTCTATGCAGAGCTTGGTTTAATGAACAATGTCCAATACGCCTTCTTGAAATTATTACATTCTCTTTTCTTCTTCTTTCTACACCAACTTTTTCTTGAATGCAATGCAAATGTCTACCTTTAAATTAGGGCTGCACGATTAATCGCATGCGATATTTAACGCGCATCTTATCAGTAAAGCCGGTTCTGTAATCAGCGGTAAATCTCCATCACCTGCGTGCTTTCACATTGAGCAGCATTAACTACACAGAGCCGTTGTTCACTGACGAGCTGCGCTAAACCACGTTCATATTCGCGCGATTTTTTGCGCAGCTCGTCAGTGAACAACGTGTAGTTAATGCTGCTCGATGTGAAAGCACGCACGTGATGGAGATTTACCGTTGATTACAGAACGGCGTGCAGCCCTACTTTAAATCCACTTTCCCACTCCTTCTGCCATTTCTTCCTTGTTTCATTTGCTATTATACTTTTTTTTACTTATGTTTTACTTAATGCCACTTCAACCTCAATTTGAGAATGTTTCAAAGCCTGTTTAGCCAGATGATCTAAACAAATGTTGTTTCCTTATTATGCTTTTCTTCATGTAACTGAAGATCAACTGAAGGCATAGGGAAAAGCCAAGAAGGTACTGCTGGCGTAGCCACAGTAGGAGCAATATTGATGTCACTTAGACCCATATCCTGAGCCTCCTTATTGGCATTCCATCCAAAGCTTGTTAGCTTTTTATACTCTTATTCCCAACAACTGACACTTGTTCCAATTTCTGTCCATACATTTTAATATTCACTGTTGGGTTTATTCTTCTTTTTGCAAAACAGATTACTTGAGCTTTTGCTACTGAGAAACGAAAAACCCATTCACTAGCCCAACTCTACTTTTTTAACAGCAGACTGTATACACTTCTCCCCATGTTCCACATTGCACCCTCTTTTCGTTAATAATTGAATTAAACAGAATAGGACTGCTAACAGTTCCTTGAGGCATTCAATTCTCTACTGTATAAACCTGAGATAATGCAGAAACTACACTACTCTCACTTGTATGATTCTCTTAAACAGCAAATTCATGATCCAGTTTTATTTTTTCTCTTATTTCCATTCCCTCTAACTTGATTAGAAGTCCCTCTTTCCACATCATGTCATACGCTTTCTCAACATCGAATAGTATTCCTACCAACACTTCCTTATTTACTTGAGCCTTTCTTATTTCAGCTTCCAAGCATAATACAGAGTCCATTGTGTTTCGTCCTTTCTGGAATCCACTTTGATATGAAGAGAAAACTAGAAAACTCTTTAGTGGGGTGCAGCCATGGTTACAAATACAAATTATCTTAGATGTCCGTATTACTCTCCTCACTATAGCCTCTGCTCTTTTATAAGCAATAAAATCATTATAATCAAAAGATCATCTTTCTCTCTTAAGTGCTTTATTTCTCTTTGTAATTGCCTCATTACACTCTTCATTCCATGGTACTGCCTTCTTCTTACCTTTAACTTCTTCCGCTGTACTATGAAGAACTTCACATAACTTATTATTAAAGACCTCTACATCGTCCATAAAATTACTAATATCTTTCATTTTGCTTTGACATATCTCTTTATATTTATCCCAGAAAGTTAATTTAAACCTCCACCTTGGCCTTCTTTATACCACAGTTCGTGATATCTCTACCCCTATTGCATTACTAATGGGAAAATGATAATTACCTATTGTACTCTGTTTTAATACTTTCCAATCACATTTTCCAACTAAGCTAAGCTTTCAGATACCAGTGTCAAGTCCAACATTGAATACTTTCCCTGAGACAAATCAATTCTCGCATATCTTCCATCATACATGTATACTAATCCTTCCCAATCTAGCATTTCTTCAATGATCCTTCTATTAAAATCAGTGTTTGTACTCCCCCCATAATGAGCTGTGTGCATTAAAATCATCACACCATACCATTTTATGACTTCCATTCCCTCAAATATTTTCTAGTATTTCGAACTTTCAAAAGAAAAGGACTTTTGCTTGGTTGGATCCTCATCCTTGGACGTGACATTGAAACATAATAGACAACACAACTATTACTTTCAAGTACAGTGCCAGATTCACGCTACAGAATCACTATTTTGTGACTTTTGTGTGTGGATACCTTCAGAACCTACATATTGAAAGAATAAGCCCAGATGCCAATTTTGGAACACACATTAGGAAGGCAACAAAGTTTTTCCAAGTATGCAGTGTTGCCAGAGTTACTGGCAAAATGGTTTACACGAAATGCAGTCCTGCATGATGACCACAACTATGCCAATTTGACCACTGTTTAAAAACTAAAATAGTTCAAACTGTTGGAAAAAAATGTTAGCAGGCCTTATCTTACGGAGTATCACTTTTATTTATCAAGCATACAAATGTCATTCACAGTTTTCATCCGAGTACTACAGGGATGTGCCAGTCACTTTTAATTTTTATTTATAAATGCTTGTCAGCCAAAAATGTAAATATACTACATTACTGTGAAATATGATCATATTTGTAATCCTATCATTACAAAAGAAATATTTACTAAATGTAGTTTATTCTGTTGTCTGTTATTAATGACAATCACGATTCAACTTTTTAGACCTAACATGCTTTTAGTATCAAGTTATGTCGGGTTGTTTGAATAACACTTTATATGAACTAACACTCACTCCATCAATCTGAAGGCACCATGGTATCAACAAAGATTACAGAGAGCACATCATGTTAAAGGGGTCATATGATGCGATATCAGTTTTTCCTTTCTCTTTGGAGTGTTACAAGCTCTTGGTGCATAAAGAAGATCTGAAAAGTTGCAAAGACTAAAGTCTCAAATCCAAAGAGATATTCTTTATAAAAGTTAAGTCAACCACGCCCTCCTAAAACGGCTCATTCTAACACGCCCCCATACATGTCTGTTCAACCCAAATATTCAGACTGTTTCCTGATCCTGGTAGAGTAGACCAGTGGTTTCCCAACCTTGTTTTAGTCACGGCACCCTTTGGAAATTTTAACAAACTTGTGGCACCCTACAAAATAAATTTTGTCACAATAATATTATATAATAGATGCTTTTTTGAACATTTTAGCAATTTAAAAATATTAAAAAAGGATTTTTTACACAGCACCCCTGCTCTCGAAAGATGGCAGCCCAGGGTGCCACGGCACCCCGGTTGGGAAACACTGGAGTAGACTACAATGCCGGCTGTTCTGACTCACAGCCTGCAAGTACGGTTTTTATATTTAAAGAATTTGCCTCTGACGATTCAAACGCGAGTTTTGAGCAGTGTAGAGTAGCGTCTGTAGTTTGTCATTTCTCCGATCACAAATGGCAGACATGGTTTTGTCTATGCAACGCGATGCAATGCAACGCATAAAAAGACAGTGTATGTCATTATAATACGTAATTATGTCCCCACTGGATGCAACAAATGCCTCGTTTATAATGGGTTTTAATGTTTTTGTCTCGTCGCTCCGGCCAGACAGGGTATCACAGTATGGTGAGGGGCATAACATTTCCATCACACGCTTGAGGTATTCTGCCAATCAGAGCACAGGGTTGAGCCCAGAATTGTGTATTTCTGCCTCAACATTCCAATTACTCTTTCAACATGTATTCTCACACGTGAAATTTCTCGAGCTGATTCAAATGTCTTTGTGGCTAAGCTGTTTCTTCCCTCGTGTGAATGGTGGTGTTACCAATTCTGCACAGAACAAGCCAACACTGTCCTCTACGGTGAAACCCCAGTCAGCCAGTACCAAGTCCCATGGCAAGAGCTTGTCAAGTAACCCACTGTGTTCAGAAACGTGTTTGTCTGTGACATGTCCAGGGCTTTGACACAAAGGAGGTGCTTCCTTGTGGGGTGATTAGAATAAGAAACTTTAGTGTTGTTTGTAGTTGCTCCATGTTTGACCTCGAGCTTTTAGATCTGAAGGATGCTCAATAAACGCCTCAAAGCAGTGAATTATGCTTACGCAGTTCTTAAAATTGTCCGAAAACACATTGGTAAGCTGCGTGTTAAGTCATCTCTTTCTGGCCACAATATTAGGGGATGAAGCCTGCTTGCCATTTATCCATTGTCAAAAAATTCTTGATACAGCTGACTGATGAATCCAGAAGAGCTGGCCCAAAAATTCCTCAGACAGATTGAGGCGCAGCTTCATGAGTGTAAGAAGTAGTTCCTGAGTAGCCATTAGAGACTGTTTTGCAGTATTAGGAAAAACTGATGAAATAAAAGTGAACACTAGCATGAATGTCTGTAAATTGGATAATCCGGTGAAATATTTCATTTTGCTGTCATCAAACTGGGAAGGGTCAAGGGTACGATGATTTAACTCGCATTCTAAATTGTGAACTTTATCCCTAACTGATTGACATTCAGTGTTTAAAGACTTAGACTGATCTTGTAAAGAGGTAACATCACTGTGTGTCATCTCTGTCTGGACCTCAGTGCCTTGGACCTCAACAGTCTGTACCTGGGTCAAAGACAAAAAAGGGTTTTCAAGCACCAAACTATGTGTAACACAGCTTTGAATTGTTGTTTTTTTCAGTACATTAGAATGGGTCCTGTTTTCAAAAAAAAGTTTTTTTTTTCCAAGCAAAAAACCAAATCACACATTTTTACCATGATTTATAGAAGACACCCACTAAAATGTCAGGCATATTTACAAAAACAATCATTTTATGAGATATTAAAAGACTAATTACTTTTAACCCAAAAACTAATCACTTGTAATTGTACATTTTTAAACTTTGCCACTATCCTGGGTTACCCATTTGTCAGCAAGAAATGTTTAAACATTTAAAACACAATCATTTTTAATACATTTTAAAAAATACAGCTCAGAATAAGTTTGTTGTTTCATTTTACATAAATATAAGTGTTACACTGAATGACAGTGGAACATTATTTCACCCACATTTTATTTTCCCAACCCTTTTTTAAAACATGAAAGTAGAGACTTTACTTGCATTCAATGTGCTTTCTATGTACTTAAAGTAACTTATATGGTCAAGTTTGTTCTGTGCACATTTATTAATATAAATTTCCTTTGATGCGGACACCAAAATGTCTTTCACCCACCTCTGCCTCTGATGCAAAAAGTCTGTTGCAGGTCCAGAAGAGCTGTGGCAGCTATCTCTCTGCTTGTGTTGGAAAGCCTTTTCTCAAAAACATCTTGAGATCGTACATATCTTGCCAGTTTGTTGACAGCCCGAGTACGATCACTGTTGGGGGTGAAACAGAATAAACTTTGCACATAGTCAGGGTGTAGGGGATCATAACGCTTTCTTCCTGAAAAAAAAAATAAAAAAAAATAATAGTATATTTATTTTTTGCACAGGAAATACACAATTACAGCATCCTACAAAATTGTACATACCTGGAAGGGGGTACTATTCATTCTGCCACCCATAATGATGGTAACAACAAGCAAAGTGTATTTATTTATTTGTTGGTATATTCATTGATTTCCAAAACAGTTCTAACAGCAAAGTTTCAATATGTCTTGTAGGAACTTTTAAAATTATCTGGATAACTGTTAGCATCAGGCAGACGATACAGACTTAAGTAGTGGTATAAACAATCTACTTATGAGCTACTTTGTGCCTATATCAATCGAATTTTTAAATACTAGCCTGTCTATCTATATAAGCTTTGTGTAGTACTACTTGTAAGAAAAATTGTTAGTCTTGCCTAATTTAAGACTATCCATCCCGCCTTTGTAGAACTCAAGACTGACTCATCATAATAGATGTTTTTTTTTTTTAAATGAAGGCTTACTGACAAAACTTTGCAGTTACACAAAATATGAGATGGTAAAATATTTGAGGAGTATTCACTTAAGTATATATCATAGGCTATTATTCTTTTATCCTAAAATTCAACATAACGTAGACTAACCATGTTCCGTACACAACGATGTTCCGTACAGATTGCCTTTTACCGCCGATCGCTGAATAAATACTTCCGGGTCATACATAAAATATATATCTGTGTCATCTTCATTTCCCCCTCTTTCACCCCCAATCACGACAGAGACCCTCCCACCATTTGTTTCAGTGAGATTTCAGTAAGTTTGCTAGGTGCGCCCACTGCGCTTGAAAATGGACGGAGGGCAAGCTAAACGCGAGACTGCCGCTTGGGTGGGGAGACAATTAGAGCAGCGAAAATTTACATTTCTATTTAATTTATGCTTCTCAGAGTATTACATTCTTTATGAAATGAATATTATCTTATCACAAATTGTTAAATAAATTACCTTTTGAAATGGGAATATTTAAAAGTCAATTGTGGGCGATGACCACTTGGCGCCACTCTCCGCCTGAGACGGACAGAAGACGCTGTTTGCCCATCATCCTGCGCGCAGTGATGTTTATATTCATAAAGGATCAATTAAGTTAGCGTTAACTTACATTAATTTAATTTAACATTTTTAATTGTCATGCTTTAACAAATTAAACAAACCGAAACTCAATTGATTGCGTTATTTCATTGCCAAATTTTCATGAAGTTATTTAATGTATCTACCTTCTCCAGCAAACTCTCACCTGGGCGCACCACAAGTGGCTAACATGCAACTATGCACATCATCCGAAGGAGGATCTCTTTCAAGTGCACAGCACGACCTACCCAACATTCTACCAACTCCTGGAAGAGAAATTCAAAAGTTTACTTCTCAGGTACAAGGGAACTGGGAAAATGTATTTGACTTCATGAAAAGACAAGAAAGAACAGTGAATGATCTTACCCAAGAAATGAAAGCCACTTCTTACACATTTCAAACAAGCCAAGATCATATTACTTCAGAACTATAGCAACGTGACACTCAAATTGACAAACTTTCTATGTGTGTAAAGGAATTAAGAAATGAGAATTCCCAGCACCACCATTTCTTCAACTCCGCCATCTGTGTCTACTCCAGCAATTCCTTCAACTTCTTCAACCCCACTTCCCACACCTATAGTAAAAAGTGATCATATTAAATGAACTTTTCCCACTTTTGGTAGACCATCAGACGATGCAGACCCCCTACTGTACTTAACCGAATGTCAGGATTTCTTGGCCCTTCATCCCCTCACTGATATAGATATCCTAGCCACATTCCGTACTGTCCTTCATGGAACTGCTCGGGATTGGTGGGAAGTCAGGCGTTCCAGCATATCTACGTGGAGAGAATTTGAGGCTGCATTTCTTTCTGCATTTTTGTCTGAAGATTATGACGATGAACTGGCTGAACGTGTCAGAACAAAAATCCAGGGTGAGAAAGAATCTATACAAGACTTTGCATTCTCCTACAGAGCTTTATGTAAAAGATGGACGGCAGATCTAACTGAAGGTGAAACTGTAAAGATGATACTTAAGAACATTAAGCCTTACCTTGCCAGCCAATTGCGTAGCTGGGTGAGTACTGTAGAGGAATTAGTCACATTAGACATCAACTAGAAAAAGACTATGAACAACAGCTTCGATATGAAGGTCGAATGGGCCCTAAGCATCCACCCACATCACCCAGACCCTCATCAAACCAACCTGCTGAGAAAATCCCAGTTCAGTGTTGGAGATGCCGAGGACAGCATCCGCCAGGCAAGTGTCCACACTATATCCCTCCACAGTCACCTCATCAATCATCTGGTTTCTTCAGTGGAATGCAACTTAATGTCACAGATCAAAAATAGTGGGACCAGAGGAGGTTAAGCAGCAATTGGCTAGTGCGTTTGGCTGTTAACCGAAAGGTTGGTGGTTCAAGCCCACCCAGTGATGAAGGAAGCTTATCATGCGTGCGTGGAGCAGCATTCGTAGCACCTTTTGAGCGTGAGTGAGGCTCCATTTCGCGCGTGAAATCTGGGCACTTATGAAAACCGCAACCAGCCCGGAGCAGTCCGTTGCAGCCACCCGGCTAGCTCAGTCAGTAGAGCATGAGACTCTTAATCTCAGGGTCGTGGGTTTGAGCCCCACGTTGGGCGTACCTTATGGCTCTCTTGCCCTTCCCAACGGGTCTCGGTCTCCAATGAGTCTCTTGACCTCAGTTTGCTGACGCAGGACACGTGTTGTGTCTAATCTGAGTGGCACGCACAGCGTTGATTTTTTGTCACAGCAAACCAGAGAAGATTATGCCGCAGGTCTCTGTGGCGCAATCGGCTAGCGCATTTGGCTGTTAACCGAGAGGTTGGTGGTTCGAGCCCACCCAGGGACGAAGGAAGCTTTTCACTGCCATTCTGCCATGTGTCCGCAAGCGCAGAATTTAGCACACGAGACACATGTCCGCTAACGCATGCGTGGAGCAGCATTCGTAGCACCTTTTGAGCGTTTACAGTTTTTTCAGTTGCCTTGTGGTAAAAGAAGACAAAGGGTGGTAAGTGAAGGTTCGTGTCGGCTCAAGTTTGCTGTGGCGTGTACACGGAGTGCTCATGTTTTGTTCCGGGTGGTGGAGGCCTGTGTTCCAGGGAGGTCCTGCTCAAAACTCCCTCTAGGAGCGCCACGAAAATAACCAATTCTTCCATTTGAACTTTTGATACTCTGTGCTAAGTGTGAAAAAGGTTATGTATCCTGTCTGTGTATGTACGCAAAGAAATTACCAAATAAGGAAAGAATGCAGGGATGGCTTTGATGATGTTAATGCAAATTGTCTGCAAGGCTATAAAATGCCAAGGAGAGCTTCAGACGGTGCCGCACTCCGATGGTGAAGACTCACTCGCTGTTACTTTCATTTTATTACTTATGAGTTACTGTGTACTAATAAAGCGAAACCATTACAAATGGTGATGCGTTAAAACTTTATTAAGGAAAAGTCTCTGAGTAATTTATTTTTGGGGTAACCTATTATTCTGAAACTGAAGGACTTCCTTCGAGCCTTATTAAGCTCGAACTCAGCTGAGCAAACTCGGACACCGGGGGAGATTCCAGGTCTATTGACTACATTTCCTGATCTCAGAGGTAAGGGCAAATTAATTGCATCTATTGATGAGAAATAGGGATGTGCATTAGGGATTTTATGGAGTCTATTCGTTATATATCAAGCACAACAGTTTGAAAGACCAATTTGAAGTTGTTGAGGACAAATTATATCAGAGAACTTACCTGTTAAATAACTAGTTGCACTACCAAGTGTACGTACCCAGTAGTCTTCGGCCCTCTCTGCTGCAGCACTACCACTCCAGTCCTCTTAGTGGCCATGGAGGAATCTATAAAACGTACAAACGACTCCAAGAAGTAGCATTCTGGCCAGGCATGTGGTCCAACGTGAAACGTCATGTGAAAACCTGTGTGAAATGTCAAATAATAAAACACGACAATCAAAAACCTGCTGGAAAATTGCAGCAAACCACTACCACTCACCCAAACCAAATGCTGGGAGTTGATATCATGGGTCCACTACCAAGAAGTACAAACCAAAATGAGTACATGCTTGTTTTTGTCGATTATTATTCTCGCTGGGTTGAGCTGTTCCCCATGCGTAAATCCACTGCCCAAAATATTGCCTCTATCTTCAGAAAATAAGTCCTGACTCGATGGGGTGTTCCAGATTTTCTCCTCTCAGACAGGGGTGTTCAGTTTGTCTCAGCGGTGTTCAAAGAACTGTGTGAGAATTGGCGAATTACTCCCAAACTGACTACAGCATACCATCCGCAAACCAACATGACTGAAAGAGTAAATCGGACCCTCAAAAACATGATGCCAGCCTTTGTGGATGAAAATCACAAGAAGTGGGACCAGTTCTTACCCAAGTTCCGTTTCGCCATAAATTCAGCCATCCAAGAGACCACTGGACTATCTCCAGCAGAACTCCAGCTAGGCAGAAAACTCCAAGGTCCAATGGATAAGGTGCTTCATGGCCTCAATCTGACTCCAGACACTGCTTCCTACAATGTGGTCCATCATCTTCATCACTTACAAACCCAAGCCAAAGAAAACAGTAAGAAAGCAAAATTGAGACAACTGAGAAATTACAACAAAAAGAGAAGAGATTTAACATTCAAGAGCAAGGATCGTGTATGGGTACGTAACTTCCCACAGTCTAGTGCACAAGATAATTTTAGTGCAAAACTAGCACCGAAGTGGAAGGGACCTTACCGTATTCTGAAGCAGCTGGGTCCTCTGAACTATGAAATAGCCCTGGAAGACACGGGAGAAGATGTCCGGACAGCACATGTCTGTAATTTAAAAATGTGTTTTCCAACAGCCGAAGAATTGGAGTCCCAGGAAAAACAAAACCTCTTTGACCTGTTTCAAGAAGCCTCTGATGAGGAGGAAGAATTTTTAGGATTCTAATCCATGCTTTCTTTTAAACAACCATGGGTTGTTTTCTTCAAGGCAGGGAGAGTGTGGCAGTGAATACGTTGTGTGAAAACCTGTGTGAAATGTCAAATAATAAAATATGACAATCAAAAACCTGCTGGAAAATTGCAGCAAACCACTACCACTCACCCAAACCAAATGCTGGGAGTTGATATCATGGGGTCTTTTTTCTTTTTCCTCTATGGACAATTTATAAATGATTGTGGACGTGAATCTGCTGTGTTGGAAACGTACACTAGTGTGACGCAATTCCTACGTGGCCCTCAAACCGAAACTTAATTTGAACTGGTGTTTTTTTTCCCCCTCCGTTTTTTTGTTTTGTTTTTTGTTTGTTTGTTTCTTATTGTTCAAACTTGTATTTTTCTTTTTTCTTATGCCATGGACAATAGTGGAATAAATCTTCCCTTTGAACAGTATTATTTTTTTGACTGTCTATGTGATTTAATGTTGTAACAGGTGGTGTTTTAGTTTGCTATCCTGAGTTAATTTAAATTTTGTCATGGTTAACTTGACTGGCGCCCGAATATTTTCCTTAATAGAGTTTATTTATGCTAGGGCACCGTTACACATGCTATGAATATTTTTTGTTAGTTTAAAATCCGGCCATTTTTTTATTTTTTTATTTCACTGTTTATGCAAACAAAAAGTGCATAGTGCTGCTAATTTTATTTGTTGGCTTTTGTCATAAAACTTGGTAAAATTATTTCAGTGTATCAGTACTTTTTAAATATTTCCAGCACATTTTAACAATGCCGTGTGTAACAGTTTAGATTGATAAATGAATTAAGAGATTTAAGTATTGTATAATATGGGTAGCTCTCAGCTGCTTTCATTTTTAAAAAGTAGCTCCCGAATGAAATAAGGTTGGAGACCCCTGGTCTAGTGACTCATTCATTCAACCGTTCACTGAATCATTCAGCAACAAAACACCGCTGCCTGCTTGGAGATTGCGCAATAGACTATTTCTGCTGTGATCTTTGTTTAGAACTATTTTAGTTGGTGAAACAGAACAAAACGGTCAATATTGTGTCTAAAATGTAAGTAACCCAATTACGTGACTACTTAACTACTTGTTTATTTAACTAAAATCAATGTAATATTTGTGATCGTGAGAATATTCTGCAATTAGCTCCCTTGTCATGGTATGTTGCTTAACTACAGCATGTTATAAATTAAAAACTCAACATTCTGAATTTTTACCTCAGTATGTTTCTTCTGTGAGTTTTATTATATGTGCCATTCAGGTCTTTTGTTCATTTCATACACTCATTTGATTTGATTTCTCCTTAAATGTCTCTTACAAAGAAACAGGCAGCGTGAGCCTAAACTCGATACCAGAAGTACACTATCCATTATCAATCGCTGTTGTAACGGGGCTGACGAGACGTGAGACGTGTGGATCCATCTGCAAGCTTTTATTTAAGAGACGTGGTCATAACAGGCAGGGTCGAACAAATGGCAAACAGGTATATGGCGGGCAAGACACAAGAATAATCCTAGGGCTAGCGAAGGTCGACGAACGGCGAACAGAATCAAAAGGGCGAGACTAAGGGGATAAATCCAGGAAACCAGGCAAGGATCAGAAACCGAGAAAACAGACAAGGCAAGACTAGGCTAAGGCAGGGTAAACTAACGAGGGCCTCTCTGCTGAATAAAGCTTGCATATGGATCCGCACGTCTCACGTCTTGTTAGCCCCGTTACAGCTGTTTACGCTGAATGTAATAAAATCAGAAGAATCATTCTTGCGTTTCAATGCTTCACTGGTTATTTTTAATTTTAAGATTTAATCAGGCTATTTTTCCGGTCGGACAAGTAAAATTGTAGAGCCATTTTTCAGTAAACTTGCATTAACCCATTTTAAACTAGCTAGGAGGCTGGTCAGCTAGCTGTAGCATGCAGTAACTACAGTGGGGGGAAAATCTGTCTGTCCAATGATTGTAAACAGTCACTGTGTCCGTCAGACTGGAGACATTTTTGCGGAATTGGGACCGAAAATATTTAAGACCCATCGAATCTGAATTTAAGACTTTTTAAGGACCCGTGCCCACCCTGTTAATGTGGGGACACATTTCAAGTGAGGGCAAGGTTACATCGTGTTACCTTGTAAGATACATTGTTACAGTCTGAATTTAAGACTTTTTAAGGACCCGTGGCCACCCTGTTAATGTGGGGACACATTTCAAGTGAGGGCAATGTTACATCGTGTTACCTTGTAAGATACATTGTTACAGTTTTCATCTCTGGCAAGCAATTCTTTGTAATCTTCTTTGGTGAGCCAAATATCTTGAAACTTGCATTTTCCAGGCATCACGTTTCAGTGGTTTCAGTCTATTTTTGCAATTTTTCACGGTGTGTCTTTGAAAAGTTGAGGTACCATCGTAGTAGTTTCGTGCGCGCATGAACGTAATGGCAACGTACAACACAAAGTACCTCACGCGGGAAATGCGCGTAACTAACGTAAATCAAGCAAGCTAGTATGCATAGGACACGAAGTGTTGGCAAAATAACACATTAGCGGACCGGAGGGAATAATATGGATTTTTTTCCCAGAAAACTTAAATTTAAGCATTTTCAAGGACCTGTATCTATGTATGTTTATTTTCAAAAACTTTCCAGGGCCTTGAATTTTATATATTTTTTTTCAGATTCACAAACTTTCAAGGGTTTCAAGGACCCATGTATGTATTGTAATTATGTTAACATTCCCTTTATGTGATATACGTTTTTATGTGATAAACCTTTTTACAATATGTACAGTAGGCCTCACGGTTGTTTTCAGCGACAGGCTTCAGCCATTGTTTAAACTCCTGCTTCTCCAACCTGGAGTCCGCAAACTTACATTTCCCCATTTCGGCGTCTGTGACATGTGGAGGGCATCACATCACCTAACAGTGTCTGTCGCAAAATACGTGACATCACCCGTACGTGCCCCGAACCGATCTCGCAGACCGAGCACGCCGTTGTTTTTTAATAGTCATGGGGAGGAAAATAAATATATTCATGCATACTTTTTGGAGTCAAACTCTTTGGACAAAGCTTGAACAAAATTTAATACCTCATAAAATCGCGATTAAGACTTTTTAATACCTTTTAAGGGCCTTAATTTTCCCAAAAATGATTTATCAACTATTAATACTTTTTAAGACCCCGTGGACACCCTGTAGTAGGTAGAAAATGGAGTCTCCAGGGACACTGGCCCTAATATTTGGAAATCGTAATGGATAAAAGCACAGACAAAAAGCAAAAACTATGTTTAAAACAGGGTTTCATAACTTATAGTAATTCTTCAAAGATAACTCTTTTACACATTAAATACCTTTTTTTTTTTTTGACTGAAATGAACTTTCCACATTCCATATTTTCTATTATGGATCTTTTTCACATTTCCGGGTTTCTCAGCAGCGGAAGTCATCATAGTTGGGTTAACTTGAAGAGCAGTGAATGGGAGAGTACCACAAATATATTTTTTGCATTCCCATTTGCTCAAATAGCAAAAGAAAACTCCACGATAGTGTTTTCATGACTTTCAATAAAAGGAAAAAAATTGAGAGAGACTGATAACGGCAGTCAGAAGAGAACGATGTCAAATTTACCGTCTCTCCCATAAGACGCTGCATTAGAAACACCCGTGCATTAGCGTAAACTGTTTTTTTTTTGTAATTTGATGCAAAGGTATTATAATACAAAGAATAGTGTTTAAATGTACATAATAAAAAAACACACACAAATATGAAAAACTTTGGAGGGTTTACGATGCTGATGATTAAATGCATCATCAAAGTCTTGTGAAAAGGGTCCATTGGTAAAAACACTGACTCTTATTGGGTCGGGTTCCCGGAAAAAAATTAAGCCTAGTCCTAGGCTAAAATGGCACTTTAAACCAGATTAAATGAAATCTGCTTTCTCTGTCATGGTTCTCAATAGTCGTCGATTTGGTCTAGTCCAGAATTGAATAGGCTAATTTCCTGGAGGAAGTCTACAGCTACTTCAGGACTAAATTGAGTCTTAAATTAAAACTACCAGGAGGCAGGTTTAACTTCAGATTAACATTGTGTTTCCAGTTTTTATATATCAAAATTATTGGCACCCTTGGTAGATATGAACAAAGAATCAACCTCCTTTTGCCAATTTAACAGCTATGAGTCTCTCATATAATGCCTGATGAATTTGGAGAACACTTGACAAGAGATCAGAGACCATTCCTTCATCCAGAATCACTTCAGAGCCTTCAGATTCCCAGCTCCTGTCCAGTTTTCTATAGGGTTCAGGTCAGGGAACTGGGATGACCATGGCAGAACCTTCGTTTTGAGCTCAGTGACACATTTTTGTGTTGCTTTTGATGGTCCTTTTGGATCATTGTTCTGTTCCAACCACGACCCAATAAAAGGCTTTCTGACCACAAGACTTAAAGGGTTAATTCACCAAAAAATGAAAATTAGCCCATAAATTACCCACCCTCAAGTCATCCTAGGTGTATATGACTTTCTTCATTCAGACGAATCCAGTCGGAGTTATATTAAAAATTGTCTTTGATCTTTCAAGCTATTTAATGCCACTCAGTGGGTGTTGCATTGCTTCAGTCCAAAAGAAGTTAAATAAAAAGCACCCATCCATAAAAAAAAATGTCTCACACGGCTCCGGGGGGTGAACAAAGGCCTCCTGTAGCGAATCGATGCGTTTTTGTAAGAAAAATATCCATATTCAAAACGTAATAATCACTTTAATCTAGCTTGCCCTCACTGTTGTACACAGAAGCAGCTCCGAGCGGATGACGTATGGAGGTCAGCTTTGCGCATGCGCCGCTCAGAAGTGACGAACGCGGAAGCGCAGCGGAGAGATCAAAACAAAACAACGGTCACTAATTAGAAGTACAAAACGAGGATTTGTAAAGAAGAATGTCGGAGGATTTCGATATAAGCCAAGAGGAGACTGGTTTTCCTTTGCTAAAGTAAGGAAACTTTGCTTCCTTTGATCCTGTTAACAAACGTTGCTTTCATGAGACTCACCGGCGCATGCGCAGCACTGAACTCATACATCATCCTCCCGGAGCTGCTACAACTGTTGGCGCAAGCTACATTAAAGTGATTAAGTTTTGAATATGGATATTTTTCTTACAAAAACGCATCGATTCGCTACAGGAGGCCTTTGTTCACCCCCCGGAGCCGTGTGAGACACTTTTTTTGTTTATTTTTATGGATGGGCACTTTTTATTTAGCTTCTTTTGGACTGATGCATGCAACACTCGCTGAGTGCCATTAAACAGCTTGAAAGATCAAAGACAATTTTTAATATAACTCCGACTG
>NW_015536547.1:354413-354940 GCF_001515605.1 Sinocyclocheilus anshuiensis
ACACCTAGGATGACTTGAGGGTGAGTAATTTATGGGCTAATTTTCATTTTTGGGTGAACTAACCCTTTAACTATTTTCTGCAATTCTCCAGCTGTGATCCATGGAGAGTCTTTTGCCACTCAAAATATCCTCCTCATATTGTATTAACATGATATAGACACAGACAATATACTGTAGGCAGATTTGAAACATTTCCTGTTGATTGGAACTTAATTAAAGGGGTCATATGATGCGATTTCAAATTTTCCTTTCTCTTTGCTACTTTGTTGTTGTTTGTCATTTCTCCGATCACAAATGCAGACATGGTTTTATGTTACGCTCCGGCCGGACAGGGCATCACAATATGGTAAGGGGAGTAACATTTCCATCAAACGCTTGAGATATTCGGCCAATCACAATGCTCTGGATAGCTGGCCAATCAGGGCACACCTTGCTTTTCAGACCGATGAGCTTTGTAAAAGCGTTTCAGAAAGGCGGGGCATAGAGGAGAAACAATAATGTTCAGTATGTGGAAAATAATGTGTTTT
>NW_015536547.1:355077-362760 GCF_001515605.1 Sinocyclocheilus anshuiensis
GCGTTTCAGAAAGGCGGGGCATAGAGAAGCAACAATAAAGTACATTATGTGGAAAATAATGTTTTTTTTTTTTACCTTAAACCGCATAAACACATTTCATTACACCAAATACACAAAATAATGTTCTTTTTAGCAGCATCATATGACCCCTTTAAACCCTGTCCGGGAAACCACTCCATTGTGTTTTAATTCATACACATTAATTCTGCATTATGAACTTGCACTCTTTTTTTAACATGTTTGTTTTCATCACATTTGTTACTATTTAAATTATCTGGTAAAAATAGTAAATTTCCATGCCCTTTTGTGATTATAGACAGCAGCCTGTGATCTGGACTTTTATTTTGGTGTGGATATATGACGTCATAGGCTGCGACGCGCTCGGCATGTGTTGTGATTCGGCTGAAGGACGGTTTGTGTTTTAAGAATTAGTTTTGTTTAAATCCATAGAAACCGTTCAGTGTAAAGTCACAGAAAAACTCCTGGTGAAGCAACTTAAATCCACGTGACACACTATTATAAAGATGGCGTTTATTAAAGAGGAGAGTGAAGACCTGAAGATTGAAGAAGCATTCAGAGCCAAAAATAATGATACTGAGGAACAAACAGGTTGGTTTTCATTCTCAAAGATGAACTCAATCATCTGATCCTTATTGAAATGTCTAGCTCTACAGACATAGATAATGTACAGAAGTATATTTATACAGAGAATAGTACAGAAGTAACTTAACCCTTGTAAGCTACCCGTTGTTTGGGTTGTAAACTCAGGATAAGGCAATAAAATGTGATTTTGTAACAAAATGTTTTGTTTTTGTTCTTTTAAACAAATGTAATTTTATTCACTGTATTAAAGTTTTTACTCTACATTTGTGCAGTTTTAAGGAGATTTCTATGTTTTATATAAATAAATGATTAAATAATCCTTATAAATAAATTAATATATCTATATACAGACACACACATACATATGTATGCATGTATGTGTATATATATATATATATATATATATATATATAATATACACGCACATACATCTTTTTTTTCAAAATAGTCATTTGTTAAATTTACTTAAAAAAAAAAGATGAGATAACATGGACAATTTGCCATTGTTTAGTGTAAGATTTTTGACATCTTAAAAGTAAAAAAAAACAAAACAAAGAAATATAATTTTAACCAGTAGATGGCTTAAAATGATATGATTGTATTGTCTCATCCTTTCATTCTCTCTCTCTCACTGTGCGTGTGTGTGCATTGTTCTCCGTCTTGGATGTGTCGTGGCGCTTTATTTTTGTGGTGATTGTGCATTTTGGCTTTTTTTATTTGACAAATTATAACAAGACTTTTTAAATTATTTTTTATGTAATTTAATTTTTATTTTTATCTCTTTGTAACTTTAGAAAGTGTTGACAGCATTGCAGAGTCTCATGCCATTTGGATCAAGGGAACTTTTTTTTTTATTTCAGCAAACTTCATTTGGGGTCATAAAGTTCAAGTTATTTTATTTATAAAGCACATTTAAAAACAATCACAAGACTGACAAGTGCTGTACAACAAAATGATCAAAAAGTAACACATTCAAACATCGTCAACTTTTCAGAAGAGATTTAAAAACCGATAGAGATGGAGCAGCTCTGAGGTGCGCTGGAAGGCTGTTCCACAATCTAAGGCCCATCACCGAAATTTCTCTATCTCCTCTGCGTTTCAACCTTGTGCAAGGAACCATAAGTAGGTTTTGATTACCTGATCTTAAATATCTAGTAGGGTTATAAGAATGCAGCAATTCCGATATGTAACACGGGGCAAGATTGTGTAGACATTTGTAAACAAATTTTTAAATTTATCCTAAAATGAACTGGGAGTAGGGCTGTGAATCTTTGGGTAGACAGCGAATCGATTCAATTCATGATTCATAGGTTTTCGATTCGATTCAAGAACGATTTTTGCAAATTCGGAACGATTCGATTAACGATTTGATTCTGCATTCTTTAAGTGCATTCACAGGATTCTTTAAATGCTTCCCCTAAATTCTTTAAATGCTTAGTCGGGGGGCAAATTACACAGCAACCTTTATGGTTACAGAACCATAGGTTAGAGAAAAAACCCACTTTTGTCCATTGTTAGATGCTAGTTTAATGATGCTATGGCATGACATGGCATATGTAGAAATGTATGTAAGCCAAGATTTTAAGAAAGAGCATTCAAATTTATGAATAGGCTAACATTTTGTCACACCATTTTATATACTACAAACAATTATATAAATTTTCTGCACAGAATAAGGTAGAAAATATACTTTATAGTTTCTGTACTGTAATAAATTGTCAATTAGCACGGCATCATTCATAAATTATTTATTTATTGTGTTTATTGTCTTAAAGTTTCAGTTCATTCTGCTTTTTATACAGCTGCAGATATAGCCTGGCATGTCTTAATTCTATGAGCACGAGATCACTTATCTTTCAGTGCAAAAATATGCACTGAGATTAATTAAACCTTAATTAACTCATTTTCATAAAATAAAATGCTATAGTATTAAACTTTTCCTCTCCATCGGCGAATGATGATTATGAAAGAAAACGCCCAAAGTCTGTTTGCTATAGCAACAAACGCTACTTTCATGCATCTGATTCAGCATGTGAAGGATCACGATTCATTCGATTCTTAGCGATTACTGTCCGAAATCGGCGATTCACGATTCAAAATCCATGTTTCAAGATCGATGCATTGCATCATCAGGGTTTGTAATCGATGCATCGAGAAAACCAGTGAATCGTTACACCCCTAATTGGGAGCCAGTGAAGAGCTCGCAAAAAAGGGGTGGCGGGGTCGTATTTGCGGCCTTTCTTAAAGGGGTAGTTCACCCAAAAATGAAAATTAGCCCATTATTTACTCACCCTCAAGCCATCCTCTGTGTATATGGCTTCCTTCTTTCAGATGAATCCAATCGGAGTTGCGGGTGTTGCAGTTCATCAGTCCAAAATAAGTGAAATGAAGTGCATCCATCCATAATAAAAAGTGTCTCACATGGATCTGGGGGGGGGAACAAAGGCCTCCTGTAGCGAATCGATGCGTTTTTGTAAGAAAAATATCCATATTCAAAATGTAATAATCACTTTAATCTTATTCTTATTAATCGAATTAATAAGAATCTAATTAATCTTATTAATCTAATTAGACTGAATCAGTTTAAATAAAAATGAGTGAAAAGTGTCAATTTGCGGCATTAAACAGATTTGTACACGTCAAAGTAGACATTCATGGGCAGCCAATGAAAACCATAGGCTGCCATTATGCAAATTACCAAAATATCAAGGAAAATTTTAATTCCCAATTCATGACCCCTTTAATCCCAGGACACACCAAGCTGATGTTTAAGAACTAGTGGCGACAAAAGTTCACTGTGTTGTTGCGTCGGCTGCATCTCGGCCAAAAAGCTGCATTTGAATGCACCAAAAGGACTAAAGGCGATTGTGAACTGTGTGTGCTTGTAAGTAGGGATGCACCGATACCGATACTGGTATCGGTATCGGGCCCGATACTGAGCTCCTGTACTCGTACTCGTAAAAATGCCCCGATACCAAACGCCAATACCACACAGAATGTGATAAGCGCCATATTCAGACAAAGAAACACCAACAACAGAACAACAGACAGCAGACAGCAGAATGGAGTTATTCGAGATTAAGGATGTCTACGAAGTATATGTATGCAATTAATATAATATTAAACATTCAGTATTAACGCCTGTATGTGCGCGAGCTGATTAACAAAGCACGCTTTCACACGCATCATTTGGATTAAAACTTAATCGTAAAAATAAAACCATTCATAGGGGCATTCACTATAAACATCATTTATTTTCAACCTTAGGCATACACGACTTTCTGGCAAAAGTGAAACTAACAGCCTGTGTGAAATGCGCTAGGCTGTACTACTGTCCTCTCATTCTGCACCAGGAAAAAGTGGTATCGGTGCATCCCTACTTGTAAGTAAATATCTGTCTGTATCAGTAGTCTATTTTCGTCATTAAAAAAGGGAAACCGAAACTAGGACTGTAGACATACAAACCGTAAACAAAGCAACGCTTGCTTACCATTTGAATATCAATCACGCTAATCTATTTCTTAATTTGAAATCAGCTCATGTTTTCATTAAAATATTCATGCATTCGAAAGCTCAGGTATGGTGACATAAAATAAGAACAGCCTTCTCTCTGTACTGTCTTGACTTCCTTATATAAATAAGCCACAGAAGTCTAGGGATTCTGTTCTCTGGAACAGTGAAACAGAACTGAAACTTTCTGGTCCTATTCGGAGGAAGAAGAATGAAGCATAAGCTGAAAAGAACACTTTTGTTGCCTACAGTTAAGCATGGTGGTGGCTTGGTGATGCTCTGGGGCTGCTTTGCATCCACTGACACTGGAAATGTGCAGCATGTGGAAGGCAAGATGGATTCACTGAAGTATCAGGAAATCATAGAAGACATCTTGCCGTCTGTGAGGAAGCTGAAGCTTGGGCGTCACTGGACCTTCCAACACGACAATGATACCAAGCATATTTCAAATTCCACCAACGCTTGGTTGCAGAAGAAATCCTGGGAGATTCAACAGTGGCCATCACAGTCACCTGACTTGAACCCGATAGAAAATCTCTGGTGGGATTTGAAGAAGGCTGTTAAAGCACGAAAACCCAAGAACATTACTGAACTGGAGGCCATTGCTCATGAGTAATGAGATTATATTTCTCAGGAACGCTGCCAGAAGCTGGTGTCTGGCTACGCATCTTGTTTGCAGCAGGCATAACAGCAAAAGGGTGCTCTACTAACAGGGCTCCCGTGGCTCATTAAAAAGTCTTAAATTTAGTTGGATCAAATTTAAGGTCATAAAAAGTCTTAAATTGTACAAGAAAGTCTTAATTAGGATTTCAAGAGGTCTTAAAATTGGGTACGGAAAGACCAGAATTGCTATATTTCTTATGTGACGATTAAACTTCAAAGGGCTTTGATCTCATTAAATAAACATGAGTGCTGCCGTTTTTAGTATATTTCAACATAAACACACATCGCTAGACAGGTAATGAACACATCTAATTATCATTTATAATTAATATTCGGCTGAAATGCTGTAAGAACATATAACAGAACGATGTGTTTAAAGAGAATAAAAAATTATATAAAAAAGAGATCAGTCCTGTCTGTTGTTTATTAATTCCAGTGATGACGTTCTACTATGTTGTCCGTTGACGTTGTACATAATCATGTCGCTGGAATTCGAGTGATCACTGTCCCAACGTGCAGTGAGTCAGGGAACTTACCAGTGACCGAATTCGTGTACACGATCTACTGATTCATGAGCTCGGGAGACCAGTGACCGAATTCGCGTACACGATCTACTGATTCATGAGCTCGGGAGCTGATTGAGACGCACCCATTGTTTTCTATGAGCGTACACACAACGGTGGTGCCATTCGGCATCTATCAGCGGTGCCTAGCAACGACTCAAAACAATAGCTGCGTCCCAAATGACGCACTATACACTATGCACTTATACACTATGTACTCAACCATGCAGAGTATGAATTATAAGGTTATTCTGTCATTCATAATCAGTCTGATAGCCCCTCCCCTTTGCTACGTAATTAAAGTGCGACAGTTGAGTGCATGAAGTGTCCAACATTCCACACTTCGTTTTTTTTGGTTATTTAAGTGCATCATCCGGGTATTTAAAGTGCACTTTTTCTTTTTGGAATTTTCAGTGTGATTGCACTATTTATACTACAAAATGTCATAGAATAGTGCACAAGTACGCGATTTGGGACGCACCTAATGTAAAGACGTGGCGCGACACAACACTGTGCTTCTCGTCCGTTATGTGACCGGCTTCAAAGTCCGGTGCTGCCTTGCTTTGTTTACTGCAGTTACCGGGGAAACAGTTATAGGTCTGCAGTTCTGAAAGTGCCACCTGCTGGCAGAGAATGAATGTGAGTTTTCAATAAGGCTGTTGTATCCGGAGACTGCAGTTTCAAGACCGCATTTCTAGGAACTTCGTTTTTTTTTTTATTATTTTACTTAATTTTTGTTGTTTTTGTATGTACAGTATCTCACAAAAGTGAGTACACCCCTCACTTTTCAGCAACCATTTTAGTATATCTTCTCGAGGGACAATACTATAGAAATTAAATTTGGATATATTTTAGAGTAGTCAATGTGCTGCTTGTATAGCAGTACAGATTTACTGTCCTCTGAAAATAACTCAACATACAGCCATTATTGTCAAAATAGCTGGCAACAAAAGTGAGTACACCCTAAGTGAAAAAAGCTGTATGTCGTTTAACCATGCAAAGCCACATGTCCTATTTCTCATGTTCATGTTTTTGTCTGCTTGACAGGACCATACAAATTTGTGTATCTTGTATTAGAGCAGTTAAAATTTGGTAACTTTGAGTACAATTCTCTCATACTGACCACTGGATATTCAACATGGCACCTCGTGGCAAAGAACTCTCTGAGGATTTGAGAATTAGAATTGTTGCTCTCCACAAAGATGGCCTAGGCTATAAGAAGATCTGTAACACCCTTAAACTGAGTTGCAGTACAGTGGCCAGGGTCATACAGAGGTTTTCTAAGACAAGTTCCACTCAGAACAGGCCTCACAAGGGTCGAACCAAGAAGTTGAGTCCTTGTGCTGTGCGTCAGGTACAGACGATGGCAAACTGAGTTGCAGTACAGTGGCCAGGGTCATACAGAGGTTTTCTAAGACGAGTTCCACTCGGAACAGGCCTCGCAAGGGTCGATCAAAGAAGTTGAGTCCTCGTGCTGTGCATCAGGTACAGAAGCTGGCTTCAAAAAACAGACTTATGAGTGCTGCCAGCATTGCTTTAGAGGTTGCAGAAGCGGGAGGTCAGCTTGTCAGTGCTCAAAACATACGCCGCACACTGCAACAAGTCAGCTTGCATGGCCGTCGCCCCAGAAGGAAGCCTCTTCTAAAGCTGGCTCACAAGAAAGCCCGCAAACAGTTTGCTGAAGACAACCTGTCCAAGAGCATGAATTACTGGAACCATGTCCTGTGGTCTGATGAGACTAAGATAAACATGTTTGGCTCAGATGGTGTCCAGCATGTGTGGCGACGCCCTGGTGAGGAGTACCAAGGAAATTGTGTCTTGCCTACAGTCAAGCATGGTGGTGGTAGCATCATGGTCTGGGGCTGCATGAGTGCTGCTGGTACTGGGGAGCTGCGGTTCATTGAGGGGAAACATGGATTCCAGCTTGTACGGTGACATTCTGAAGCAGAACATGATGCCCTCCCTAAAGAAACTGGGCCGAACGGCAGTTTTCCAACATGATAATGACCCCAAACACACCGCCAAGATGACAACTGCCTTGCTGAGAAAGCTAAAGGTGAAGCTAATGGAGTGGCCAAGTATGTCTCCAAACCTGAACCCTATTGAGCACCTGTGGGGCATCCTCAAGCGGAAGGTGGAGAAGCGCCATGTGTCTAACATCCAGCAGCTCCGTGATGTCATTATGGAGGAGTGGAAGAGGATCCCAGCAACAACCTGTGCAGCTCTGGTGAATTCCATGCCCAGGAGGATTAAGGCAGTGCTAGATAACAATGGTGCTCACACAAAATATTGACACTTTGGACACAGTTTTGACATATTCACTTAGGGTGTACTCACTTTTGTT
>NW_015536547.1:362778-364802 GCF_001515605.1 Sinocyclocheilus anshuiensis
TCGAACGCACCTGTTGTTGATGATTAGTATGGCTGGATTGAGTTATCTGAGATAATTGCGCGTTCATGGGTTGGTTTAAAAGGAGTTATGTATCGATACTCGAAACCACGATCAGCTGGCTGCAAGACGGCAACGTAATGACATCATATAATTAAAAAAGACACCTGACGAAAAACTTGACAAATTTCTGGATTTTTATAAGGAAACAGCAAGCGAACAAAACTTCATAAATGTTATAATAGATTTTTGTACAGGCTTTACATTTTTATTTCAATGTAGCAATTAGCAATTCATTTAATTTTATATTTGAACAGATTTGTTACGTGAGAGCATTATTTAAAGTTTCTTTTTAGATCATGTTATCTGCATCTTCTGCGCTCCATCAAGCCACTCCCATAATATCTGTCACCACTCAAATTAATGCACGACTCTAGGAAGATGATCCCAGCAACAACCTGTGCAGCTCTGGTGAATTCCATGCCCAGGAGGATTAAGGCAGTGCTAGATAACAATGGTGCTCACACAAAATATTGACACTTTGGACACAGTTTTGACATATTCACTTAGGGTGTACTCACTTTTGTTGCCAGTTATTTAGACAACAATGGCTGTATGTTGAGTTATTTTTAGAGGACAGTAAATCTGTACTGCTATACAAGCTGCACATTGACTAGTCTAAAGTATATCTGTAACACAGTTCGTAGTCACGGGAAGAAGGACGTGGAACCGACGAACATTTAAACAAAACTTTAATAAAATAAACAAACACAAAATAGCGTGACAGCCCCTCGCGGGACGATTGTCGCGCACAAACAGAACCAAAACACAAAATAAACTCCAGGCCTGGTCCTTTCTCGTCCAACACTGTTGTCACTCCTTCTTTTATCCTTCCGGAGCTCCTCTATGGGACTCGAGACCGGTGAGTGGCGCAGGTGTCGCGCACTAGCAATTACTCCAACGGCCTCGCTCCGTTCCCACGGCTCTCGGCCCCGCCCCACTCGTCACAATATCCAATTTTCATTTCTATAGTATTGTCACTTGACAACCTATAATAAAATGGTTGCTGAAATGTGAGGGGTGTACTCACTTTTGTGAGATACTGTATGTGTGTATTAGCGGCTCATACTATTTTATAGGACTTGCTATTCAACTCTGTATAATATTATTCTTAAGGAATTATGTAGTTGTTTAATTGTATACACTTAATTATTGTCCTAGCCAACTCCTAACCCTAAGCATACCCGTTTACATTTTTGTAAATTTCCGTGCAGCTCAGCTTCCGAAGATGCATGAGTTCTGGGCGATTCTAGCCAAATATGCACATCTATGCAGGCATTTGTGTGAAACAGAAGCAGTTTAATGTGAAGTTCAAACGCCATCCGGTGCTTTTTGACACTTTGACAGAAAACAATGCTTAGTTTTTTGTTTTTTGCATAGTTTGTCCAAGGATTTTTAATTGAAGTGTGTTTTATTTTTATTGTATAAAAATAGAATTAGAATTAATGTAGACACTATTTATACACTATTTGCTTTAGGGCTGCACGAAAAGTAAAGCCGGTTCTGTGATTAGTAGTAAATCTCCAGCACGTGCTTTCAGATGGAGCAGCATTTACTACACAGAGCCGTAGTTCACTGACAAGCTACGCAAAATCGCGTACATAATCGCAGACGATTTAATCCCGCGATTATGAAATCGAAGAAATCGTTCTGCGATTATGAAAGCTGTTTGCGTAGCTTGTCAGTGAACTACGGCTCGGTGTAGTAAATGCTGCTCCTTCTGAAAGCACGTGAAAATAACACATTTAATGATGTTTTTACTCCAAACTCACTTCATAACGTCAGTCGAGTGTTTGAAATAAATCCTTCTGTGAGATGATGCGACTTCTTACACAGAATAAGGCACGCAACATATTTCATAGTATTCTAAGCAGTGATAAAGGCTATGTCGATTAGCATTGCATTATTATATACTTTATTATAATAAAAATTATAATAAGACGAACTCAGATAAACCATATATTGTC
>NW_015536547.1:365333-393696 GCF_001515605.1 Sinocyclocheilus anshuiensis
AGTAGTAAATCTCCAGCACGTGCTTTCAGATGGAGCAGCATTTACTACACAGAGCCGTAGTTCACTGACAAGCTACGCAAAATCGCGTACATAATCGCAGACGATTTAATCCCGCGATTATGAAATCGAAGAAATCGTTCTGCGATTATGAAAGCTGTTTGCGTAGCTTGTCAGTGAACTACGGCTCGGTGTAGTAAATGCTGCTCCTTCTGAAAGCACGTGAAAATAACACATTTAATGATGTTTTTACTCCAAACTCACTTCATAACGTCAGTCGAGTGTTTGAAATAAATCCTTCTGTGAGATGATGTGACTTCTTACACAGAATAAGGCACGCAACATATTTCATAGTATTCTAAGCAGTGATAAAGGCTATGTCGATTAGCATTGCATTATTATATACTTTATTATAATAAAAGTTATAATAAGACGAACTCAGATAAACCATATATTGTCGTAGTCGTATGTTTATTAGTCACGTTGAAGTAATGAAAGCAGTTAAATCTTCTGTTTATTCAGCAACCGCTATAGGGATTTCCTGGGTTTGTTCCGCAAGGCTTATTTGGAGTTTCCGCGCGAGAGCGCCCTCTTGCCTTCGAATGGAGATTTACTACTGATCACAGAACCGTGCTTTGCTGAAAGATACGCATGACAATCACAGCTTCTGCCTAATCGCGATTTATCGCCTTTGCGATTTAATTTTTCGATTAAACAATGAAGCCCTAATTTGCTTAAAGTTGTTGTGTTTAATGCGAAATAAACCCAAAAGCTTAAGATTATTTTAATCAGTTTGTACATAAAGAAATTATTCATTCATCAACTCCTTAATCACGCGAGAAGCCTTGTACCGGCAAATGACTTCCTCTCATCAGTGATTCAGAGGACAATTACTCCTCGTCACCCCCTGTAGTTTCAAAGAATAGTACAACGGCGAATGCAACAAGTATAAAACTTCGTCTGTTTGGGAAGGTGCGCGTGGAGCGGAGGCTCACGGCGTGGAGCCGTGCGAAAGTATAAATCCTGCTTGATGCCCCTGGGTATAGGATCTAGATGCTTTACATGTCTTCATGTTTTGTTGTTTGTAGTTTTGTGCCATTAAACTGGTGTTAATTTGCATTTGTCTCTTTTTGCCTTAGATCTGATAGTGCTGAAAAAGGAGAGTGAAGTGCTGATGGAAATGGAAGAAGAAGATCAATATAAGAATCATGATTTCATAACAGAAGAAAAAACTTTTAGTTGCTCCCAGACTGAAAAGACTTCCTCACGGAAAAGGGCTAAAAAGTCAGGAATTAAAAGTCATTTCACCTGCCAACAGTTTGAAACGTGTTTCAACCAAAATGAAAAGCTTAAGGTCCACACGAGAGTTCACTCTGGAGAGAAGCCTCGTACCTGCCAACACTGTGGAAAGCGTTTATCTAAAAAAGAAAGCCTTAAAAGACACATGAGAGTTCACACTGGAGAGAAGCCTTACACGTGCCTTCAGTGTGGAAGGTGTTTCAGTTTTAAAGGAAACCTTAAAGTTCACATGAGAATTCACACTGGAGAGTGCCCTTTCATCTGCCAACAGTGTGGAAACAGATTCAGTCTTAAGGGGAGCCTTAAAAAGCACATGAGAGTTCACACTGGAGAGAAACCTTACACGTGCTCTCAATGTGGAAAGACTTTTGCTCAGAATGAAAGCCTGAACAGACATATTAGAATTCACACTGGGGAGAAACCTTACACGTGCTCTCAATGCGGAAAGACGTTTGCTCAAAACGTAACTCTTAGCAGACACATGAGAATACACAATGGAGAGAAGCCTTACACATGCCTTCAGTGTGGAAGGAGTTTCACTCAAATTGGAAATCTCAAAGTCCACATAAACGTTCACACTGGAGATAAGCCTTTCACCTGCCAACAGTGTGGAAGAAGTTTCTGCCATAAAGGAAACCTTAATTCCCACATGACAGTTCACTCTGGAGAGAGCCTTTTCACCTGCCAACAATGTGGAACAAGTTTCACTCAAAAAGGAAGCTTTAACAGACACATTGTAATTCACACTAGAGAGAAGTATTTTACCTGTCTACAGTGTGGAAGGAGTTTTGATCGACATGAAAACTTTAAAGCCCACATGAGACTTCACTCTGGAGAGAAATCCTACATGTGCACTCAATGTGGAAAGAGTTTCAAGCAAAAAGGACCCTTTAAATACCACATGAGAATTCACTCTGTAGAGACGTCCTACACATGCCCTCAGTGTGGAAAGAGTTTCAGTCAAAAACGACATTTTAAAGATCACATAAGAATTCACACAGGAGAGAAACCTTTCACATGCCAACAATGTGGAAAAAGTTTCAACCGAAAAGGAACTCTTAACAGGCACATGAGAGTTCACACTGGAGAGAAGCCGTTTACATGTGGTCACTGTGGAAAAAGTTATAGATATAAAACAGCCCTTAAGTGCCACATGAGAATTCATGTATGAGAGAATTGTTTTTGTATGTTGTGTGGAATTAATTTCACAGACAGGAAACACTTCATGTTTGGAGACTGTATAATGCGCTGATTATTGTTACAGTACTAAATCACCTATTAATTTCCAGTGACTATGAGTTAGATTAATTGTATTGATTAGTCTAATGAAGAATTAACTAGTTACAATTTTACATGTCAGTTGAAGTATAAATGCATAAAACAGTGTATGCGTGCACTAAATAATAAACGATAACAGAAAAAGGCTTATGATTCAAAACATACAGTGCAAGGCCAGGGCTTTCAACAGGGCTTTTTGGGCTAAAAGCCTAGCACCAAGCCCAAAATCATGCTGCGTTTCCACCATGGTGCCAGAAGCTCCACAGCACTTCACTAAAACCTGCTCTTAACACACCTCTCTAGAATGTCACACAACTCCATTTCACCAACAAAGGGAAGTTTTATCAGTCAGGAAACTAGCGAGATTGCAAAATGAACATTGATAAATGTTTGACTTTAATACTTAAAGATTTATAATCCAATGTTTTGGTCAGATCTTGAATTTCGGTGTGGGATTGCGCATATATCGCATAGTTTTACTCATTCCCGCAGCTTTCGAGTTTAAATTCCTTCACACATTTATTCAATATAGCGTGTAGGTTAGATGAGTAAATAAGTCCACACATAATAAACTAATAAATCAATTGAGTCATTTGAAAAACCGCATGAGTGATGCAGCTGTACCGCATCTTCTCTCTTTCACTCTCTTGAAATGGCTTCTCATCTCGTGTGCTCTACAAGAGCTACGGCACGCTGTGATACAAGACTTTCGCTGTCGTTTCGGGACAGATGACCGAACTAATAGCATCTTGTTGCATTGTCACAATTTATAATTTGCACCTCTTCTTAAATACTTTTTAAGCCATTCGATATTCGTGCGTTTCCAAGGGGCCTTTCTATTTTTCACAGTTTGTTGCACTTAAGTGGCCAAATACACATAAAATTATGCCAAAATGGCCATCTTGGCAAGTATCCTCGTAAACACAATCAGTTTTGTCTTAGGTGACTGTAAACAGTTGAGAAAGAAAACATGTGTATCAGTTAGGGATGCTCTGATCAATCGGCCAGAGATCGGTATCGGCCGATAATCATTTTATGACTCGAGCGGTACTCACTAACTTGGCCGATCTCACGAACCGATTGCGATTTGATGACGTCAACGCGTGACGACGTACATGATGCGTGGAGACATAAATGATTTGGCGCCACAGTCGTCATCGCCGATGTGGAAATGCTGTGACGTTTCGAGAAGCAATGAAAAATTCGCTATTTGTCGTGTATGTTTTGCATGATGATATGATGAATGGATGGTTTATTTTTAACAGCAGATTCAGTGACGTTAGAGGCGCGTTACGGGTCCACGGCCACCGGAGCTAATCGTGGCCGCTCTAGTCAGTGCTTGTATTTATACCGGCCAGCCACAGCACGTTTCTGAAGCGGCTCTCCTCGCTGCTTGGCTAAAAATAGTCCTTTGTGAGTTGGCACAGCGTGGAGGATGGAACAAAACCTCGTCGGAGCCGTAAGGGGTAACGGTAACATAACACGCTGATGGGCTGCTTTTAAATGAACATTTATTTATAAAAAAAAAATCTTCTTTGGCCATATTAGCCTATTCAATAGCATTAACACAGGCTTTACTCCTTTTAAACTTTATCTGGGATGTCACCGTTTCTATCACCGCAACTTCCCGATCAGGTGAACGAACACACACACACACACACACACACAAACAAACAAATGAAATCGTCTGCCTCATGAAAAATGTATTTTAAAAAAATGTTAATATTTGCATCATTTATGATTTATCCACCCACCCGTAAATAATCAGAATGCATTTTTTTATCATCCGACCCCCGGATTATCCGCAGCGCCCGTGGATATAACCGTGATCGAACTACTCCGTTTTGTTCTTTCAGTAGCTTAAATGTTTCTATTTTATTTTTTCCAGAAAAAACTGGAAGTCAAACTGACTCTTACATCTCAGTTCCTCCACACCCTTGAGTGCACTGTGGACCATACTGACACCAGTGTATAGGCTGGTGGTGTGTGCTTGGAGAAGAGTGTTGGGGGGATCCAGCAAACTCGACTGGCTTTAAGCCTCACTTCTGTGCTGCTGGATTGGTTGCCGTCCATCTGCTGGAGGAGGGAGAGAATGCTGTTAAAAGACTTCATGATAACAGTGACTGTCGCCAGGTGTCCAGTCCAACGCTGTTCTAGCAACCGCTTCAACTTCTGTCCAGTGTATACTGCAGCCACTGTAGGTTTTCTGAAGTACTTGTAAAGAGAGCTGCATACATCGAAAAAGTTTGCCAGTGCATTTTTTTTAGAAGACATGGCATGCGCTATAACCAGGTGGAGCTGATGATTGAAACAGTGCACATATGGCACTTCTCTCTGTAATTCCTCTTGCAAGACTTTCTGTACCATGCCTTGTGTTCCTGACATGACACTTGCGCCATCATAACACTGGCTTAGAATTTTGTCAGTACTTAATCCATTATCTTTACGTTGTGATAAGATCAACTTGGTCAGAGACACAGCATCAAAGTGTTGAGTCATAGCCATTGAAATAAGTCTCTCACAGTTAGTTTTGTGCACATAACGCAGCACAATTGAAATGTTCTCACACCCAGTGGGGTCTTTGGTGCCTCCTCTTTTAATGTGTACCACTCATCTGCAATATCTCTGACTATCTCTTCTGTAACTATTTGCCTCATGTTTTCAATAATTTCGTTCTGTATATTATTTGAGGTGTATGTGGCATTGGAAGGGATTGTTGTGAAAATCTTTGCAAGCTCCTTATCTTTTTTAAGAGTGTAGTCCATCATAGCTAAAAACAATCCACAGTCTTCCTCACCCCTTGCATCCACTGCATCTACAGATCCACGAAAAGGAAGCTGGTTCACAGCTATGAATTGGATTATGTCCACAACTGCTGATAGGTAGGCACGGTTCCTTTCAAACTGTGCTGAATTAACGAGATGAAGTCTCAGTGCCTTTCTTGACTCTAGCAAGCCTTTCCTTCGACAGTACTATTGCTGACATATGTTAGCCTATAGGACTAAAATCCTTTATTTTGAACAAGGGCATGTCGCCAATTGTTGTAGCCAGTGGTTATAAACGCATCTGTCCCAGCTGAGCCATATTTACGACAAACATAACAAAATGCAGCATCCCGTTCTACAAAATATTCCAGCCTCTCTATTTTTGAATCAAGAGCTACTAAATGAACGGTTATTTCCACTGCCACTAAACGATCGACTTGGGTATTTTTCTTGGCACATCACCTGTAAGGGCTCTTCGTCACCTAAGTCACTTGGTGCCATTGGCCGCGGCACTTGCAGGGGGTTGTCGCCCGGGTGTGCAGGGGTGTCATGTGGTGTAAGTGAGTTTGTAGGGCGGGGTACGCTGTCATCGGCAGGTGGTGTTATTTGACAGATTAATTGTTGATCGTCTTGGGCTGTAAGGGTTTGGGATTTCGTTAACCAATTTCTTATGTCCCTAATTAGTATTTTTAGGCTACTGTAAAAAGTCAGCCAACGAATTTCCTGAGCAGGACGCACAAACAAGTGATCAATTAAAGAGAGTGTCAATTATACGCATCGCAATCGCAAACTGAGAAGGCTCACAACCAATCAAATGCATTAAGTGGGTGTTGGAGGCATGAAAGCATGATGAAAATAAAATCATTATAGTATTTATATATAGTATTTATGCATTAATTTTGCGAATTTGTGTGTGTGTACATCTGTTTGTGTTTTTATTGATGGTGAAAATTAATACGCTATTAATAATTTTATCTGAGGGTGCTTTCGCTTTTGTTTGGGGGTGCTTAGCACCCTCAAGCACCCCCGTAGAACCGGGCCTGTATATATATATATATATATATTAGGGTTGGGCAAGTTATCGCGTTGACGCATTAATTGATTAACGCCAACAATTATTTTATCGCACGTTAATGCAGTTTTTTTATTATTATGAAAGTCCGTTTCTCACTGGCTCTGAATAGACATACAGACAAACCATGGGTCACAGGAGGGGTGTGATGTTGATCAGTACCAGAGTATGTGAGCGGAGTGGAGCAGTGTGATTTTGATTGGAGGGAAGATGCAGATTTTTTAAAAGTCGAAGCGTCGTGGCTTTCACTCGCTCCAAGAGCGCTCCACCACCGCTCCATCACGAGTACAATTCATGCCAACGGCCCGTAATATAACTGCACATTTTACAAGAATTAAGAATGTTAAACATATTTAGCTAGCTTGATAGAGAAGGATCATTCAAATCAGAAAGAATGTGAAGGCTATGATGACGGCAATGGACATGAGCGGGAAATAGTGATGGGCAAATGAAGCCTCATGAAGCACTGAGGCTTTCCTCTGACTGTTTCGGGAAAAGATTCAAAGCTTCATGAGTGTCAAAAATCTGGTGGTCAATAAGAATATAGCAGCCAAAAGATCGAGGCTCTGTACTCTGAGCATAACTTGTTTTTCTATAACAAATTATAAAATATTTTCTATAAAAACGTTAATGCCCTGGCAGTGGCAAATAGCTTTGGTTCTAGATTTAATTTGATTACATTAATGTTATGGATATAAACTACAGAGGCTCAAAGGTACTTGTTTTTTTTTTTTTTTTACAGTTAATTTTACCTCTCTACAACAATTACCTAAATGTACTGTAGACAATCTCACACTGCACATGCAAATTCATTGAGATTTCTCATTAAATCTGGCAGAGAAAGTTGTACACTCTTTATTGTTATGGGGATAGCTTTTTCTTCCTCCATCTTGAAGATGAATCTTTCAAGGAAGAGCAATGTATTCTACCCCAAAACACAAAATATATGAAAAACAGTAGGCTGCGTGCCAATGAAATATCAGCACAATTATCAATTATGTCTTCGTTGTACATCACTATTTTGACACCCTTGTGTGGCAGTCCTTCTCTGCAGCTGATGAGGATGTAGGGTGTTACAGTCTCTGTCTGCATAGAAATACATAATTAGGTTCAAAGTCACTAAATGTGTTTCTTAACGGTGTCCATTGCACTTTTTAAACAATCTTATGCGATTGCAGGATTTGTTCACCCAAAAACGAATTTTGTCAATTCACTCACCCTCATGTCATGCTGTAGAACACAAGGATTTTAATGAAAATACTAGTACATGACTACATACTGGTAACGCATAAACACTGATGTCTGCATGAGAGAACTGCTCACCCCACAAATACTCCTAAAAGCCCCTAAATATTTGTATATTGAACAAATTTTGACACGGAACATTGCAATGGAAGGTGGGACAGGGATGGAAACAAGGGCAAGACAAAAGAAACTCCCAGATTGTCAAGATAAGATAGAAGTTGGAGAAGAAATGGGCGAAACAGAGTCAACCGCTAGCTGACATGTTAACGCTGTGGGGGAAATTAGCTTGGAGAAAATACTCGAAGAGCTAAGAGAATTCAGGAAGGAAAACAATGAAAAACTAGCGGATATCAAGGAAGATTTGGACAGCACAAATAAGAGGATTGAGGAAGCCGAGGATTGTAAAAGAAACAAACACAACAGACAGGAGAGGTGCTAATTGAACTGCTACAACTTCAGACTCAGCTAGAGACTAAGCTGACAGATCAAGAGGGCAAGTTAGACAGGATAACATTAAAATACAGGGAGGACAGCGAAAATGGCTCATCAACAATCATGTTCATTAACGAATTACTGAATTATGGGCTGGGTCTCAATCCATCGACAGAGCTCCATATTCAGAGAGCTCATAGAGCTCTGGAGCCAAAACCAACGGACAGTGCGAGACCGTGCTTCATTGTTGTGAAATTCCTGAGCTTCAAAACGAAGGAAGACATTCTGGGGAAGATGTGGAGAAAAGGAGGCCTAAAGTGGAACAATGCCTGAATCACATGTGACCCCCCTGATGGTTATAAAGAAATGTAAAGAATATGCGCAGGCAAAATCAGGGGGGTATTCCAGAAAGCAGGTTATGTGACATACCTGGGTATGTTTAAGGGTAAGCGGATAAACTCAGCTTTCGGTTCCAAAAACAGAGGTAACTTTCAGGGTAAGTAGCCATAGCAACATATTCTCTGAACATAACCTGCTCTGGAGTAGGTTACATTGTCAGAAAGAAAGTTACAAAACTACTTTTTAAGGTACAAGTGGCAGTCACTGGGGTGGTACCCTGAAGGGTAAAATTTTGTACCTCTAGTTACCTTCTAACTTTGTACCATTTAAGGGGCAATTTTGTACCCCAAGATTACAATTAGAACAATTGTGCACACTGCAATGAAGGCACAAAAGTGTACCTTATTAAAAGCATCCTCAGGGTATTGTCCCAGCCATTTCGATTCTTTGGCTGACCGCATGCAAGCATAAATAAGTACCTTGGTTAACATATACACAATTTTTTCTTAATAAATGTTCCTTTAAAAAGATTTAATTCATTACATCTTACAACAGCAGGAGTGTCAAGAAAAAAACGAGCAGTTCAATGAAAAACTCAAACACACCAAGTATTAAGCAGTCATTTAAAACAGTAAACTAAAATTTAACATTGATATACACCTTATTACACAGGCTACATAAAGTACTGCACATTTTGAAGTTTACAGTATAGAGCAGTTTGTCTTCAGCAAGAATATCTAGTGCTAATAAATAATGTCATAAACATTGTAGGTATCTAGTGCCTGGTAATCAGAGGTGGAAAGTAACTAATTACAAATACTTTTAAGTACAAGTAAATGTTTCAATTTTTTTTGTACTTTCTTGAGTATTATAAAATTGTGGCACTTTTACTTGAGTAGAATAAAAATAAAGTATTCAACTTTGCTACATTTATTTTTCACCAAAAGTACAAACGAGTGGGGGAACTATGACGTCACTTTGTATGCGGATCGGCTGTTAGCATGACACTGGTTCCCTCGACAAAAAAACAATAGGATTTTTCCATAGGCTTTTGTATTATCGCAAAAAATAAGATCTGTGTTCAATCATAGTTCATGAAACTTACACGTTTTGTCCATCAGGATAATCTTCACAAAATAATATAACTTTTATGAATTTTGATGCCTAAATAAAAGCGCCAGAACTTAAAAGCTAAACTTAGGCTATAAACGAACTACACCTCCACGGTCGCTCGCCTTCAACGTCACCACCAGCATGCTCCTGACAACTTTCTCAAATTTATTTTTAACACGTTCATTGAAAAGGATTTAGTCTGTATATGAATTTTAATCCACGCTACATGAACCTTTTCATATAAACTGGAATAAATACAAAACTAGAGCCAAACTGAAATGAGACATTAGTAATAAATAGTATAGTGAATAAATGTAATAATCATAACTAAAAGACATATGAAAGCACGTATTTCTGTACATTTCAAAATAAGGTGCATTAAAGGTGAATAAATCCTTGATTAATATGAATATTTTAATTTAAAACGTGTCTCCACGTACTATTCAATAAAATTCTAGTGCATTTAATTATTAAATACCAGCAGAGTGAGCAAGTTTTTGGATATGGTAAGTGAATAAAGTACCACATTTCAGCTATCGTTTTGTTAGGATAGATACACAAAATGTTATTTTATCCTTGCTTCTAGAAAATCCTCAATCTAACAGCTTCATGTGGCCGTAAACATTTAATTTTAACGTGGCTTTAAGCACTATGCATCGTTAAAGTTTCACTTTCACTGTGACTAAGTAACTAGTAAACTGTGACTAGTAAATGTGGTGTTTACATGGAATAATCATATGAGTTTATATGGTACAAACCCAGAGTCTCCGCATCAGCAGGACTTCCATTTGAAGACTTGTGTTGCATTTCGGGGGAAAGCAAAAAAACATTGTCGAACAACAATATAAAATGCGGGAAACTATTAATTGGTTATTCTACAATTAATTGTACTATAAATTATACTACAATTGGAAAATATTGTAAATTTATAAACTGTTCGGCGTGATGACGTTTAATATCTCCGACAGCGCCTGTAGTCCCATTTAGCAACTTATTAGCAACCGTCTTTTTTAAGAAATGTAACAGTTTTAAAAAAATCACGAGTGGGGTGTAACTGGTGTGTTTTATGTCGTAGAATAAAACGTGAAAGTATCTTGAACTTGTGTGAACCACGGACCTTATTTTAGGGGATTTAACCAAACTCCCATTCAAAAAACCCATTGACTCTGGGACAATGGAACCGGAAGTGCTAAAATGCTAACTCGCTTCCGGTTTTTGCCTACAAAGTGACGTCATAGTTCCACCACTCTATTAATCCTTCCAGTTCAGCTGGGGGGCGGGGCGTTCAAACCGCGCTTTGCTTTGACTGTCAATCACTGGCTCTGGCGTTTTGAATCAGCATGATTAGCGTTTCAATATTTTAGTGAAGGGTCATTCTACAGAAACGTCCACTTTTCTGTCCCTAGACTTTACAGAAATATTACAATTGAAATACACATTAGGGTTACAATATTTGTATATTTTAAAATGAAACAATATGTTATTTGAACAAATACCAAAAGTGGACGTTTCTGTAGAATGACCCTGAATGTAAGTGAGCTATGCTCTGATATTAAATTGTAATTTTGACAGCTCCTGAAATGGGTCATACCACTGATATTACCAGAGCACTCAGCAGTTTAAGTAAATAGAACACTTGGTTGATAGAAGGATGCATGCAGTTATTGCATGGACGGAGCAAGAACAATATAAGTGTCTAAAATGCATGCACACAGTTTAGTTAAATGGTAAAGCTTGCCCCCTTTAACAGTGCAGTTAAACTAAATCTACAAAGCAAACAAAGCTGAAATAGCTCGAACATTAACAACAACACCGAAATAAGAGCATATGCAATTTTTATGTGCATCTGACTGAAAGAAAAAGAAGACTCGCACACTGTTTTCATGCAAAGTGCATGCACAGAAAAAGCGATTTTAATATGATTATATATGATTTTAATATCAAGCATTGAAGTCAAGAAGACTCGCGTGCTGTGTTCTCTGCTGCACACATAGAAAGCCGCCTCTTATACTGTATATTAGAAACCTGCGTGGGATGGATTTTTCAGTTCCGCTACCGCAACTCGTGTGTCGGGTCTTGCAGTAGTCCTGCGCGAGTGCAGGTCTCTGTACTGAGTCGTCTCCTATGTCTTTTTGCATTTAAAAAGACAAATACACACAAAAATGTCAAAATATCCTTGTAAACACAATTGGTTATGTTTTAATTGAACGCAAAAGGATGAGAAAGAAAACGTGAAACAGCATTTATTATGTTTTACTCCAAAATCACTTATAACATCAATCCTGTTTGAAAAAACTTGCTTCTGTGGTTCCATGTTGTTTCTTATCACACAGTGAGACAGAAAATATTATTTTATAAAATTCTATACTGGGTCATTCCGTGTCAACCCAACCAGAGGTCCCTGGCTCAAATTGAACGCAAGAGGATGAGAAAGAAAACATGTGAAACAGCATTTATGTTTTACTCCAAAATCACTTATAACATCAATCCTGTTTGAAAAAACTTGCTTCTGTGGTTCCATGTTGTTTCTTATCACACAGTGAGACAGAAAATATTATTTTATAAAATTCTATACTGGGTCATTCCGTGTCAACCCAACCAGAGGTCCCTGGCTCAAATTTTTGATTTTGTTAATATGACTGTTCTTATCTTACTGTTGTTTAAACCGTTAAAATATAATTTAATTCTCACCATATTTCTGATTCTATCTACCAAACTATTTTGACATCTTTCGCCTTTAATCTTTTAATTTAAAGCGCGAGCACTGCGCGTTAGCAGCACATTAGCATTCCATTAGCCTATTAGCTTGTCAATCGCATCTTCATTTGCATTATTTTTTCTCTGTCTTGCTCTGTTTCTTTTCTCTCTCACTCTGTGAGGCAGAGACGATTTAAGAACTAGAGACATGCATCCAAACTTTGAGGACAGTAAGAATGTGAGGGCCCTAGATATGGCTTTGGATGCAACTAGCTTAGCGAATCATACATTGTTCGGTTCCAGTTGTAGAGTCTACGCAGCAGGGTGATTGTGAGGCGTCTTAGTCGTGGGACAAAACACTGCTCTTCCGTTCCAATCAAAACATCAAACAGGTTCTGAAATCTGAGGAAAGTGCACTAGTTATTGGCGATTCTATTGTACGGAACATGAAAATAGAGACACCAGCCACCATAGTCCAATGTTTACCGGGAGCCAGAGCGCCTGACATCTTGGCAAATTTAAAAGTGCTGGCTAATGCTAAACGTAAATTCAGTAAGATTGTTATTCATGTCGACACTAATGATGTTCGACTTCGCCAGTCGGAGATCATTAAAAATAAAATTAAAGAGGTGTGTGAACTTGTAAGTATGATGTCAGACACTGTAAAATGCTCTGGTCCCCTTCCTGTTTCCGTGGTGATGAGCCGCAGAAATGTAGTTCAGGGAATGTACATACATTACAATGAAACGAAATATGATAAACAGCATTTAATTTTCATTTTAATAAAGTTATAAATACATATAAGTATATATAAATATATATAAATTTTTATATAAATATATAAAGTTATGAAACTTCGTGCTTAGCCAAAACGATATGACCTGAAACAAATAATAGATTCATGAGACCAAAGATTACCTGTTAGATTTACCCAAAATGAATTATATCTTATGTTTAACCACTACAGAGACATCAGAGCCAGCTGTAAATGTCAGAAGGACTAGCCGAGTTGAGGCTGCTTCAATCAATGAATGGTGATTGAAATACAATGCTGCGTGAACTCAACAAATCAGTACGTTCAGCATCCAAGTCCTGCCCCCGAAAGTTCCTGACCTTTGAAAAAGTACTCGTGAGCAGGGACTTTCTGAGGAGCAAATTATTACCTGGAACTTTATTTAGATCCTGGTTCCTGCGGTGGAAACACAGAGTACCGCCCCATAGTCCCTAGTTCCTGGGCAAAGTTCCTGCAGTGGAAACGGACTTTATGTTGATGTTGAGAATGGTTTTAGGAATGGAAGGTCTACAATGGAATCAGTTGCAGTTTTGGATCAGGATTTTAAGGCCATGTACACACGTACACGGGTATTTTTATAAACTGCGTTTAAAAAAAAATCTCCGTCCACATGAAAACGCAAACGCATGCTATGAAGTACTGTCAAGAGCATGCCAAACCAACAGGTGGCGATATAATCTCAACCGTAAAGCCATGTTGGCCAATCAGAAGCCTGAAAAAGTCTCCAGCAGGCGGAGATAACAGCGCAGGCTCCGACGTCACAAGCCAAAAACTACGGTTTCGCTGTCTACACGACAACACTGCAACCGGAGTTTTTGAAAATCTTCACCCTGGCAGGCGTTTTCAAAAATGTTCGGTTTCAGTGACCTGGTGCTGCGTTTGCGTGTGGACGAACAGCCAAACCACGTAGAAAAAGCTGCGGTTTAAAAAAAATAACCATGTTCGTGTGGACAGGGCCTAAGTAGTAGTGAGTGTTTTTCTGGATATTGAGAAATCATGATTCTTTGTGGAAGAAGGGATTAATGATTACAATTTTGGATTTAGAAGAAAGTAGGGAAGAATGTTTAATTGGATTAAGGTTTTTTAATGAAAAGAACAATTCAAGTAAAGGTTGGTAGTGTAAGTTCAAAGACTGTGGAAATAGAGAATGGAACCCCACAGTGAAGTGTTATCAGCCTGGTTTTATTTAATATAATGATTAATGATATCTTTGGTAAAATAGAGAGAGGATTTATTTGCAGATGATGGGATCATTTGGAAAAGAGGGCGTAATGTAGATTGTTTTAAAACAGATTCAAAGAGTGTTAGTGTTGGTAGAGGAATGGGGGAATACATGGGGATTTAAAATATCAGCATCTAAGACTAAAAATATGATATTTTGTTTGAAAAGAAAGTTACCTAAGATAGGGCTGTATATGTATGGGTCTCTATTGGAGAAGGTAAAGATTTTTAAATTTTGGGGTGTTTGTTTTGAAGAACGTTTAACTTGGGCTGTGCATGCAGGTAAAACTGTTGAGAAGTGTGAAAAGTTCTGAATGTTATGAGAAGTCTGGCTGGATGTGAGTGGGGGCCAATAGGGAGACGTTATTACAAATTTTACCGGCTACGATCAGACCCATTATTGATTATGGGTGCTTCATATATGGGTCTGCTTCTAAAACTGTTCTGAATAGGTTAGATGTGGTGCAGACAAGGGCTTTGAGGCTCTGTTGTGGGGCCTTCAGAGGTGGAGGTGCAAGAATAGTGGAATATCTTAATTTAATTAATCAGAGTAATGTGATTGTTTTCACAGATGGGTCTAGAGAGCTGGGTTTGGGGTGTATGTGGAAAAATTGGGGTTGAAGATTGGCCGAGGCATTTCAATTTGAAGCTCTGTTAATGGCGATTTTTTTAGCTTTATGGTGGATTGAGGAAGCCAGACCTAGAGAAGTCTTTATCTGTTTCTTTATCTGACTCTACAGCTGCTTTGGAAACTTTGAGTAGGGAAATCTAAAGTTCGTCCTGTGGAATATCTTAATTTAATTAATCAGAGTAATGTGAATGTTTTCACATATGGGTCTAGAGATCCAGAGCTGGGTTTGGGGTGTATGTGGAAAAATTGGGGTTGAAGATTGGCCGAGGCATTTCAATTTGAAGCTCTGTTAATGGCGATTTTTTTAGCTTTATGGTGGATTGAGGAAGCCAGACCTAGAGAAGTCTTTATCTGTTTCTTTATCTGACTCTACAGCTGCTTTGGAAACTTTGAGTAGGGAAATCTAAAGTTCGTCCTGATGTTGTAAAAAACATCAATATCACTTTTTATTGGGTTTCTGGGCATTCTGGGGTGGGAAGGAATGAACAGGCAGATCATATTGCAAAGGAGAGCTTAGGAAAAGAAGTAGATATCCATGTATCATTGGGGAGAGTGTAAATGAGAAAAATAATTAAAGAGAGGGTGGGAAAAGGAAATTAAGGGTAGGCACTATTTTTGAATACAACCTAAAGTTAGGAAAGCAGGGCTCTACGCTTTTCTTTTTAGGAGCACCTTATAATCAGTAATCCAAAATTTGATCAAAAATGAACTTAAAGTCCCCATGAAATCAAAATGAAAGTTTTTTGGGTGTTAGTATCAATATGTTAGTCTTAAGTTTATCTATAAGGCAGCGTGCTCCAAAACAGCTTGAAAAAAGCTTGCAGTTCGTCACTTCTGCCAAAACAGCTCAATGATTTTTTTGACTTCACATCGTACTTCAGCTTCTCATCAAACTTTCTGTCCAATCAAATGCTCTCTAGAATCCCCTCTACACTATAAAATAGACGCTGAAGCCGCGGCTGAAATCGTTCACTTGTCCACAGAATTAGTATTTTCTGTACAGTGAATGGCACGTAGTGCACTATATAGGGGGCAGGGAACGATTCAAACAGTGTAAATAGTTGTATTCTACACAGAATGCTATATTTTATAGCAATATGGATGAGATTGTGGCTGGCATACCCTGTCAAATGCAGCTTTACGGAGCTCAATGGCTCTAGCCCAAGCTGTGATATAAACGAACGCTATTGGCTATTTTAAAGAGGGGCGGGGCTGCTTGATATGTCCCTCACTGTCTTCCTGTTTCAGTTAAAATGACGTCAAAACATAGAGTAACGCTGCGTGTTTCTAAGCATTTCAGGGGACCTTTAAAGCGATTTACAGTGGAAATTGGTTTTTACCTTTGTAATGGCATTTTTCTAACTTTATTAAAAGTGTCATCTTTTGTCAGATTCTTTAAAAATTATATTTTATAAGCTTTTTAAAAATTCTAATTAAAACAACAAAATAAGAACAAGTAGAATAAAAAATATGTTACCAATCAAATGAAATCAGTATTTACAAAATTGATTTGCAGAGGTGGCACAGAAGAACACAAAAGTGGCTTGTAGGGGTATTTTCAGACATTTAATGAGGCTATACTTTGCTTATGAAAGGATTCGTGAGATATGTCTGTGATACATTACTCAACGCTGCAAAAACATGTACGTTAACGTTAGAAACCTTTGAAGCTCCCCTGAGCACAATCACAAGTATGATGATGATCTGGTCAGTCGCATGTGGTGCTCCTAAATATTTTTTCATAGTCGCACGCAGTAGTTTTCAGTTGCACTGTAGAGCCCTGGAAATATGTTTTTGTACTTCTGCATCCCGCAGGGATTCAGTTAAACATTGTAGATTGTGGTTGGGGCACTGTGGGTTAAATTACTTTTTTGTATATTGTAGGAAAGCATGTTTCTGGCTTATGTGAATGTGGGAGTTCTGAAACAGTAGGCCATGTTTTCCTGGACTGCAGTATAATGTAGAAAGAAAAGCACTTTTTGGCAGGCCTTGAAGTTTAAGTATTTTCTGTTACATCTTTGTTTGGACACAGTGATAAGCATAAACTGATAATCTTAGGCAGTTCTTGCGTAACACAAGACTGTTATTTAAGAATTTAGTTCCAACTTTCCCTGTTGAAAAAACCAGCATATGCTGGTTAGGTATGTTTTGACGCTGAGATGCTGGTTTAAGCTGGTCCTTTGCTGGTTTATGCTGGTCCTTTTGCTGGTTTATGCTGGTCATGTGCTGGCAAAGGACCAGCGTAAACCAGCAAAAGGACCAGCATAAACCAGCAAAGGACCAGCTTAAACCAGCAAAGGACTTGAAAAAACCAGCATATGCTGGTTTTTTCAACAGGGTTGACCTGTGGAGGGCAGTAATATGCCTTGTAGCATCTACACTGCTGGAAATCTACAAGAAGAAGTCGACTTGTCTTGACAAAAACAATACAGATTCAGCAATCAGTGAAGAATGAAGAGAAACACTTAACAGAAGGATTTTTGAGCTGTTTGTTTCTGAACAGACAGCAGATCATTACAAAACTTGTGTGAGATGTTCCTGAAGGAGAGAAAAGAGAGGCCTTCATCAGGATCTGAGGAGATCTGCAGTTTACACAGTGAGAAGCACAAACTCTTCTGTCTGGAGAACAAACAGCCTGAGTGTGCAGAGTGCTTTACTTCTCAAAAACACGTCAATCACACAGTAAGGCCCAATCCCAATTCTATTTTATACCCCTTCCCCTACCCCTCCGCCTACCCCTTCCCCTTGTCCCTTGAAACAGAGTGTCAAGGGGTAGGGGTGAAAATATTCCCCTAAGAATTGGGACACCACTACTATACGTCACACGTAGAATTGGGATTGGGCCTAAGACCCAGCAGTGAAGCTGTTCCATCATATAAGGTAAGACAAAAGATATAGAAGACATTTCTCATATTAGATGAACATATTACAGAAGTCTCTGGTGTCTCATAGATTTGAACTTTAAATTCTAGGAGCAGCTCAATGCAGCACTGAAGTCCTTACATGAGAAACTTGTACAGAGTGAAAACATTATAGGAGAGTTTGAGAAAACACTTCAACACATCAGGGTGAGGAAACAATCGAGAGTCATTTAGTGACACTATAGATTTGATGTATTTAAAACAATGGATTCCAGTTGTTGTGTTTTTTTTGTAAACGAATACCAGCAATCTTGCTTCAATTGCATGTCGGGTATCTGAGTTTTTCTCTATTCTTAATAACGATGTGATGTGTTGATTGAGATGAATGAAGTGACTGATTTGATTTCAGTCTTGAGCTGAGCACACAGAGCGTCAGATTAAACAGCAGTTTGAGAAGCTTCATCAGTTTCTCAGAGATGAAGAAGAAGCTACAATCACTGCACTGAGAGAGGAAGAGGAGCAGAAGAAGCAGATGATGAAGGAGAAGCTGGAGGAGATGAACAGACACATCTCAGCTTTTTCACACACAATCAAAGACAGAGAAGAGATGATGAAAGCCAGTGACAATATCTTCTTTCTAAAGGTCTGATTTCATATCATTCATTGATTGGTTGATTGAGTTCTTGATGATCAATGGTGTGTTTGCTCTGCAGGATTTTCCAGTCTCAATGGAAAGGTGAGTAATCTGCTGATGTCTCTGGTCTGTGTGGTTTTGAAGCCAAAGCCATTGAAGTTCTGACTCCTGAATGTTCTTTCAGAGTCCAGAACCCATAGCCGGATCCACAGCTGACTTCTGGAGCTTTGATTCAAGTGCCGCGTTACTTGGGCAACCTGCCCTTCAGAGTCTGGAAGAAGATGCAGGACATCGTCCAAAACGGTGAGTCTGCAGAAGATCTCCGCTCACACAAGTTCAGTTTATCATGACACAAAAGCACTCGATTATTTCAGTTAGCAGTTGTGAAGATCATTCTACTTCTGGTATATAATTAATATTATCCAATATCCACTATGTTTTATTTCTCGTTTCTTAATCTGCTCAAGTCCAGAACAGATTCAACAGTATAAAGGTGTAAAGAAAGGTGATTCTTCTGATTAACTCCAAAGCCTCTGGAGAACCTCAAATATAATATTATGCTCGAGAAACTTCAATATGTATTTCAGGTTCCTCAAAGACTTTCAATTATTAAGGTTTTACTAGAAAAAACTATTGACCGTCTCTAGAGTTCATGAAGAAAATTCTTAATTGTATAAGCTGGGGCCAGATTCATAATATTAAAAATAAAGTTTTGAACATTTTGTATTCCCAATGTTACTAATTACATTCATAAGCATCTTAAGCCTTCTACACACTGCACGATTTTAGCAATCCTATAAGATCATTGCTGGTCACACTGTGCGACATGGATCTAATAAACTTGGGTACGACATGCATGTAGACTGTACGATGATGACACCTATTGATTCGTAGGCTATGACGCACGTTTCTATAGAAGAATAAAACGTCATTAGCATGCGCTAGTGGTAAACAAAAAGAGCATAATGAATCACACTTTGACAGTTGTAGTTTTTATGTGTGCTGAAAAAAAGTGGGAGCGGCGAAAGAGGAAGGAATAGGAGCTTGAGGTAAGCAGTTTTATGTTTTAGCGCCATGTCGCGTTGATTTCATGTCGCATTTTTACTGGTTGGTCAGTAACCGTGGTCGTAACTGCAAACACACTGTGCAATGATCATGCTGAATTTCTGACACTGCCAGAAAACTATCGTAGGCTATCTTTGGTCGCAAGACCGGGAAGACGCCCGTCTTTGAACCTCTCTCACTGTACGACATAGGACCAGCGATTAAGAGCCACGATCACAGAAATCGCCACGATTGCTTCACGATGGCAATCTTTCGTCTGGGACAGCCAAAAATCGTGCAGTGTATCCCTGGCTTTAGAAGTTATTGTAGTAATGTTCTAGAAGTTTCTAGAAAAAGAGCTGCTTCATGTGTTTAGATTTTTCCAATGAAGAGGCACAATGATGAGGATCTGTTCAGCTAGTAATGTGTTTACCAGAAGACTCACAACACGGACAGTTTTTTTTTTCTTTTCCAGACTTGCACACAAACTGCATTGCAATTATTTTACAAAATGTAATTTGTGTAGAAATATTACAAAGTCTGTAAACGGGACATTAACAGAGAGATGCTGAAAAAGGAGTACAGACACACCAGCAGAAAAAAGTAGCAGGCACAGCAGATGCATGAAATATTGGAAGAAAATCCTAAATATTGAATTGGGGGTTTCATTGAAATCTCTGAGGGGAACTGATTGTCTTTGTACCATGCATATCATAATAGTGTAAAGCGCAGTGCTGCTTTGTTTACAGCAGTAACCAAGAAAACACTATATTGTTGCTGTTCCAAAAGGGTTTTTTGTGGCTGCTTGTTTTACTGAAAACTGGGGAAAAAAACTGAAAAGATGACTGCAAATATTACTTTTTTTATTGTGATGGTATTGATAGGTGGATCGTCCCAGCCCTAGTAAGAGCCAGTTTAATGAACATGATCAGATGCTGCTAAAGATGCATCGTTTCACACATTTCTTACAGTTATGCAGTGTTTCATCCACAGCAGAGAATCTCAACAGGTCTGATCGATTGATTCGTATTTGAACCTTCCCGAAATATACATTTTTCTTCATTGGACACAAATGTTTGAATCACACATTTAACCTTCAGGTTAAGAATTTACCTTCTCTTTAGAGAGAATTTTCTTTCTCCCGAAAATGTTATCGCATTGGACTAAGATTACTGACTGTGTTCACACAGGGCATAACTACTTCCACCGCAAAAAAATGTAATTTTCGTTGAACAGTTTTTATGTTATTCAACCATGTTACACTTGTGGCGTTCAGACAAAAATGACCGGCCTTCAAAAAATAGCTTATAAATCTCTTGTTATGCAATATTATCACCTAATATTGGTATCAATCTTTTTGTCAGCTTGTTTTCTTTCAATTAGGACTGGTTTTGTGTTTATTTTTGGAACTGATTTTTTGTAAGCCTCATTCATCTGAGATTACGTACCTCAGTTGGAGTGAAAAAAGCATTATTTGTGGATAATTTTGTCAATTTAAAAAAAATGTGAAAAAAATTGCAGTTTTTCACACTAACATGCTCTAATGTTTAACCAAGAAATTTGTTTTGAAATGCTTATATCTGGTAAAAAAAATAGCACAAAAGAACACTTGTGGTGTTCCCGGTCAAAAATGACCGGCCTACAAAAAAGGTTGTTGTGCTATATTATCACCAAAAACGGGATTCAATCTTTCTGTCAACTATTTTCTTTTAATAAGGACTGATTTTGTATTTATTATTATTTTGATACTGACTGATTGTAGGCCTTATTGATCTTAGCTTTATTGGTCAAAAATGACCGTCCATTGAAAATGAATGGGAGAGATGGGAAATCTGAGAAATATTTAGTGTTCAGAAGCATGTTGATCATGTTCATGTTCACGTATGTATTTATGCCTGCAAATACACTGCTCAAAAAAAATGAAGGGAACACTTAAATCACACATTGGATCTCAATGAATGAAATATTCAGTTTAGAAATCTTTATATACGGTCTATTATGTGACAACAGTAAATGGAAACCAAAATCATCAACACACTGAGGGCTGGATTCAAAATCACACCAAAAATCAATGTAACAAACTAAAGTTACAGGCTGATCCAACTAGCATGAAGTTCATCACAGCAGCATCGGATGCTCCGATACATAATATTCAAGAGGTTCTCAAATGGATTCAAGTCTGGGGAACGTGAGGGCCAGTCAATGGCATCAATGGTTTCCACCGTCGGGCCAACAGCGGGCGTGCTAGTGCGTGCCAGGGCCAGTCGCGTTTCCACTGTCACTTCCGGGGCTTGATCGTGCCTTGTTGGTGCTTCCTCGGTGCCAACGGCCCGGGTTTTTTGGCCCGACGAAAACCTTGGACCAAAGCGGGCCAGCTGGGGCTAGAGGAGTCGTTATGAACAAAGGCGGAGTTTCTCTGTGTCTGGAGAGTGCCAGCACCGCGGATCATTTCATAAAGTTAACAGCTAACACCAGCATTAAAGACTTTTAAATTAATTTTAGTTCAAAACTCAATTTCAGACAGCAGCAAGTGTTTGAAATAACTTGATCCGATGTGGAATTTGATCACCATACAAGGCAGAAATATTTATAAGTGATGCAAAAGACTATGCACGCTAGCCATTAACGTTACCATAGTAAACATGGTAAATACGCTTGAAGAAATTAGACGTCAGCTTCTTATTCTCTATCACAATTGTGTAGGCTATTTATTTAGTAACATATTCTATCTGTCATTAAGTCTCGTCTCGAGAGTTTAGCTCCGCGTATGTCATAAAAATATAATAATGTTTTTTGTTCGGGAGCTTTTATAAAAATATAGAAATGATCATTCTTTCTAAATGTGATGTATATAGCCAACTGTGACTACAAATAAACAGAAACAGACTCGACTGAATAAGTAGGTAGGCTATGTTCATACCGCTTTATTTCTGTGTGACTAATTTTCAATCCTGATAAATTAATTAATTATGATCAATGTATCACTTATTATTGTAAAACATCGGTGCTTTTGGATTAAAATCGGGAACACCACAAGTGTGATTTTTTTGTGTGCAATTTTTTGCAATTTTATACAAAATAAAAGCTTTTCAAAACAAATTTCTTGGTTAAACATTAGAGCATGCTGTCGGCGCCCATAGCCTTGTGCGTCGACATATAGCGCAACTGTGTTCATGGTGAACCGAGTTCGAATCCCGCCTCGAAGTCCTTTGCTGATCCTGCTCCCTTCTCTCCTCCCAGTGCTTTCCTGTCAGCTCTCCACTGTCCTCTCACAATAAAGGCATAAAAAACCCATAAATATGACTTAAAAAAAATAGAGCATGCTAGTGTGATAAACAGTGCAATTTTTTTTCACATTTTATTTAATATTGATAAAATGATCTACAAAAAATAACTTTTTTCACTCGTAAACTGAGATACGTAAGCTCAGATTAATGAGGCCTATGATGAATCAGTTCCAAAAATAAACAAAACCAGTCCTAATTGAAAGAAAACAAGCTGCCAAAAAGATTGATACCAATATTAGGCGATAATATTGCATAAGTTATTTATAAGCTGTTTTTTGGAACACCACAAGTGTTATAGGGATTTCAACACAACCTGAGGGTTAATGTTTTCTAGTTGATGCCATTAAACACTGAATCTGATAATAAAAATGAGTGTGAAACTAATAACAGCACTGACGCTCATCGGAGGAAAATGTCTGATGTGTTTGATCAATAGGACAAGTGTCATAATTCATTATAATCTGTGTGTGGTTCACTCTTGATAATTTTATGAACAAATTATGAATAATGAATAATTATTCATACAGAATAAATAAATGAATAATTATTCATACAGAATAAATGCATCTGTTAATCGTGTCTCATCAGCTCCTGTGATTCTGGATCCAAACACTGCAAATCCACGTCTCGTCCTGTCTGATGATCTGACCAACGTGAGACGCAGCAACTATCAACCTCTTCCTGATAATCCAGAGAGATTTGACTGTTATCGCTGTGTTCTGGGTTCAGAGGGTTTTAAGTCAGGAACACACTGCTGGGATGTGGAGGTTAAAGACGGTTCAGTCTGGACTCTTGGAGTAACTACAGCATCCAACCAGAGGAAGGGCTGGGGTTTCTTCAACACAGATGTCTGGAGTTTGCAGTACAATGTGTCTAGACAGTCTGGCAGTACAGCAGCTTGATTGTGTGAGAGTGTATCTGGACTATGACAGAGGAACAGTGTCATTCATTGATCCTGTAACTAACACACATCTACACACATTCACAACCACCTTCACTCACACACTCTATCCATTCTTCGGTAGTCCTGACTCTCTGAGGATCTTACCGGTCAATAGCCAGTGATTGTTACTCCTGTAGGTCTGGTTCTTCCTGCTTTCATCTTTTGAGTAAGAGTGCTGTTGATCTGAATATCAGATCAGAAGAATACTTTTTCCAGTATTATGCCACTGAAAGAGTTAATTTAACACATTTTCAGTTTTGCTTGTGAATGTATAATTGTTTTATTTGTTATTTCATTTATATGATCAAATTTCTTACATAATTTGTTATAGAGGTTCAATTATCCAAACTATATATACTAAATATAAATATAAAACTATCATTGTTCATTGTATTAAGTGGCAGGTTATTGCTGGTCCACAACAATGTTGAATGAAATAGAAAAAGACCTTTTTCACACTTCCGTGTTCGAAAAACGGAAGCTTCGAATAGTTGTGTAATTTTTTTTTAACCTTCCGATACAATCATCATGCATCAAATTGGGGTTGTTCAAATGAACAACATCAACAATAACTGGTATTACCATCTTAAACGTGTCATATTCTCCAGGTTTGCGCGCAGTTTGATTGGATAGCATTATACTTGAGATAATATTGGAGATTAATCATCATAAACATGGTGCAATAATAAAAACAATAACATTAAAAATAAAATTAAAACGAATATTCCTCCATCTCATGACTGTGGCCACACCGACTCATATCCTCCAGGTTTGCGCGCAGTTTGATTGGATAGCATTATACTTGAGATAATATTGGAGATTAATCATCATAAACGGTGCAATAATAAAAACAATAACATTAAAAATAAAATTAAAACGAATATTCCTCCATCTCATGACTGTGGCCACACCGACAACACTGACAATCTCACTTATATAATGTTAATGTTTGTATATAAAGATTTACGGAGCCCCTAAAGGGACATGGTGGTGGAAAAAAATTTGAGGTGGGAGGAAAGATTTGTATTTTTTTTTTTTACATTCCCTCGAGAAACTTTGCGTTCCCTCGCAAAACTATTGCATTCTATGTCCATAAAAATTCAAAACATGCTCACTCCGGTGCGGATATGAACCGTAATCCATGCTGCGAATGTTGTTAAACTCATCAGGGAGTTCAGCGCAGAAAATGCTCTCATGCTCCTTCTGAGAGCGGAGCACAACCCAATACTTTTTTTAGTTTCAAAACATGCTCACTCCGGTGCGGATATGAACCGTAATCCACGCTGCAAATGTTGTTAAACTCATCAGGGAGTTCAGCGCAGAAAATGCTCTCATGCTCCTTCTGAGAGCGGAGCACAACCCAATACTTTTTTTAGCAAAGCATAAGGAGCGAAGCAGAACTGCTTGAATCTAAACTGCTTGGAGATTAAAATAATATCAGACGTGTCTCATTTTAAATAGCCTAAACACTAAAAACTGAGATGAAAATTTTTTTTCAGCCAGAAATGTACTTTTGCAATGGAAATGTTCAGCGATATATTGAAAAGATTTCTGAACTCTGGCACATTTTTTTCTCTATATAGTGTTGATATGGCAAGGAAGTACTAGGAAATTTGAAAAAAAAAAAAAAATGTATGCTAGCATGTGTGGAAATGTTGAATTCAAATGTGTTACATTTAACCCCGCATTTGTGCCCGACTCTCCCCATAAATATAAAATGCTTTTTTACAGACCGTTTCCATTGGTAGGTAGCCAAATGCATACGAAGGAACGAAAACAACTGTTTATATCTCACGGAAAGATACAGCGCCTAATTCGGAAGAAATGAATGAACAAAAGAAATGAATGAACATACCTGAAACAGCTGTTCGATGCATTTTTGAAAGAAAAATATCCATATTTAAAACGTTATAAACACTTTTCTCTAACTTCCGCTAACTGTCATATGTGCAAGCTGTTCCGGGCGAATGACGTAGGATGTAGGCGTAGCGTAAGCTCCAGTGAGAATATGCTAGCCTCGCAAGAACCAAAGTTTGTTTACAGGAGCAAAGGAAGCAAAGTTTCCTTACTTTAGCAAAGGAAAACCAGGCTCCTCTTGGCTTATATCGAAATCCACCCACATTTGTCTTTACAAATCCTCATTTTGTACTTCTAATTCGTGACCGGTGTTTTGTTTTGCTCTCTTCTCTGCTCTTCCGCGTTCGTCACTTCTCACCGGCGCTTATGCTACGCCGACGTCCTACGTCATCCGCCCAGAACGGCATTCTATTGTGAACGTGTATGACAGTTGGTGGAAACTAGAGATTACGGTTTAAAAAGTTTTAAATATGGATATTTAAAAAAATAAATGCATCAATTCACAACAGGAGGCCTTAATTCACCCCCCGGAGCCATGAGGCACTTTTTATTAGGGAGGGATGCGCTTTATTGGACTTCTTTTGGACTATTGAAAAATAACACCCATTCACAGCCATTATAAACCTTGGAAGACCCAGGACATTTTTAAATAGAACTCCGATTGGAGTCATCTGAAAGAAGAAAGTCATATACATATGTTTGAGGGTGAGTAAATCATGGGTAATTTTCATTTTTGGGTGAACTATCCCTTTAAGCATGTCACAGTTTAATGGTGCTTAGGTCCTTAGCAGAAATCGGTGAGTGTTGTGACGTCATAGGCTGCTGACTGCCAATGTCAAGTTCATTCCCATTCCGGAGGCATTCCACCATAGCGCCCTCTAGAGGACGCAGTGTAGAGTTCCCAATCGAAAGGGAACAACTGTTTTTACAGGCTATATGTGAGGAACAATTAAAGAAAAAGGCCACTTTCACACAATTCCAGAAGTCTAGCACAGTGAAAAAGACATCATCTACATTTAGCATTATTAATCAGCATGTTAAAGCATTTTAAAATAAACATATTATTGTTATAATTGGGAAAATTATTTGTAGTTGGCAAGGAAAGACAACAAACTTTGAAATGATCTAACTTTGTTTTCTGTGTTTTGATTATGTAAATAGATTTTTTTGTTTTTAGTATACTTTAAGCAAACTTTACTAACTTTACTAACCTCGAGAAACACAATATAAAAATTTGAAACTGCATTTCATGGCCCTTTTAAGAATAAACCCATGTAATAGAGGCATCTGTAGCAGTATTATTTCTTTGTACTTCATTCACAATACTTAGCAAAAAGATGCTATTAAACAAATATTAAAAATGTACAAACATTGTTGTTTCTACATTAGGTTGAGATTAAATGTAAAATAAATGACTTTCAAAATTTTTATGTTAGATGCAATTAATATGACTATTTTTAATCGATTGACAGCACTAGCAAAAATTCTTCAAAAATGTATTTGACAGAAAGACTAGATAAATGATACCTTGTCCGTCTGTTGTTCATTAATGTTGATTATAAGCACAAAAATTTTGAATAGTATTTTTATTTCTGTATTATGTTACACATTAATGCTAGTATGTGGTGTACTCGTATATCGCTCTGCTCATAAATGAATTGGTGTGTTGCAGATTGGTCCACTTTTTTTTTCCAGTCAGCCCCTGAACGAATAACTGTTGTCAGACCCCTTTTCTGTCCTCACATTAGTCGTAAGGATCACTTTTAACCACAGTGACCAGGAGCAGATTTAGTGATTTGGGGGTCCCAGGCAAAATGCAGAAATAAGGGCCCTATCCATTTGCACACATTTACCTGGATCAGCCTTGAGGTTCCTTCCTCTGTTGTGATGCTTGCTGCTGCACTACAGTGCCCCATAGTTGTGCCCAGTATAACTACATTTTTCACGTACACGTGTGAGAGAAATGTTATCATTACAGGTATTTGCTTTACTTTAAAAGAGTGCTGTTTAAACTAAGTGCTTCATTGGTATGCTCAAGTTATTTTGATGTGCTAAAAAACATGAAATGTGACTGTGTGTGTGCAGACAAGTGTGAGACCGAAAATGTTATTTTAACTTCTTAGACATCCTAGCTTCTTCGAAATCAATTTGCATTAAAAACTTAGAAACACATAAATGACTGTAGACCCTTTCTTGCAAGAAAATAAATCTTCAAAAGACTTTTATCTCATACCTTCATTGAAATGGGAAATTGCCGCAACACGTCATAATGGCTTTCATAGCAACTGTGGGCTATAAGGGCCCTTCTTATAAATGAGTCTAAAACAATAAACATATCATATGCAATGTTGCTCAATGTTTAATTACAGCTTCAGATGCATGATGTTTCCATTTGCTACAAGCAGAATACAAAAGAAGTGCGTTCAATGCAGCCATACAAGTGGTAGTCCTAGGTACCACAATAACTGTTCACGTGTCCATGGATTTTTAAAAAATGTAGGGGGCCCTTGGTTTTGGGAGGCCCCAAGATGGTCGCCTACCTTTGCCTAATGGGTAGGTCCACCTCTGATAGTCACAGTTACTGAATTAAAAATCATAAATGGCAATTTCCATAACACTGGGAAGTTTTATCTGGAAAAAAAAAAAGCAAAGCATTTGCAGCTATTTTATTCTGATGGCAAGTAGCAAGTTAATCTATAAAATGTATGGGCCATTCTATAGAACTGGTGCAAACTGCTGACCCACAACCAAAAAAAAAAAAACATTTAAAAATAATTTAAGTACCGTATTGACCCGAATATAAGATGATGTTTTTTTCTTGGAAATACATCTGAAAAAACGCGGTCGTCTTATAT
>NW_015536547.1:394242-403810 GCF_001515605.1 Sinocyclocheilus anshuiensis
CCAAATATGCATAAAACGAGTGTGCCATGAACTACGTAATGTAATGCGTGTTGTAAAGATCGCTAGTAAAAACAAAAGAAAACCTTACAGCTGCATGAGTCGTGACTGTCACGTTAGCCTGATTGATCCAAACTCTCTTTGTGATTTTAAAACGTAAGACAGTACCCAGATTTGAAGACTACAGTAAGATTTAACTTCTACTGTTAATAAGATTTTGGTAGGCTACTATTAGATGGATAGCCTAAATGTCCTAATTCAGATGGGCTACCTGTTTTTTTTTGTTTTTTTTTAATGGTATATCAAAAAGTGTATATTTTTTAAATGTGATTGTTGGTACAGTTTACCTGTTTTTACCATACTTTCAAAACAAAAATTAAAATAGGAATAATATGCAATATGAAAATAATTGAAGACAAAATGTGTTTTACTGAGAAAAAACAAGATTTGGTTTTTAAAAAGCCTTTTTCCAAAAGGTACATCTGGAAAAAGGGGGGGTCGTCTTATAATCAGGGTCGTCTTATATTCGGGCCAAAACGGTAGTTAATTGGCCGAGACTGATTTTAACCACATCCATAAATTTATGATCAGGAAATATTCCAGTGTCCCTCTCTCTCATAGCTACAAGGTGCGAGTAGATAGGTCTGATCATTTTGAGGTAAATGTGTTCAAAAGTCTGAAAAATCTGTGTAACTTTAAGGAACGTCACTACCTAACACCTTTTTTCTGCAATTAAACACTTTTTTGGGAGTTATTCCACAACATTTAGTTGTTATATGTATACCACTGTTCAGAACTGTGCTAGCTAATCATGTGCTGATTAGCATCTTTGAGCTAGATTCAAAAGTATCTAAAATTGTCACTACCGAAACAGTCACTACCAAAACATTTGGTGGAGTTTTTTTTTATGTTTTATGTGTTATTGTAGGTGTTATTCCATAGAATTGTCACTACCAAAACAGTCACTACTGAAATATGTTATCAATGTTTCAGTAGTGATAAAAGGGAACACACAATCCTCATATTTGGAGGAAATAAACAAAATAGTACAATTTTGTATTTTAGTGTTTTAGTATGCGAAAATCTGTAATATGATGTGGTTGCTACTAAAGCATTACTGTCATTACCGAAACATGGGATGTTTTGTCAAAAATAAAGTATATACTGAATTATCAACTAAGATGCTATGATAGTTTTTGGTTCAATGTATATTCAAACTAATGAATCCTTAACGTTGTAAAAGGCAAAAGGTTCATCATACTGATTTCAAAGAAAAATTGGATTCAAAATACAACAAATCTCAAATTACACTTGAAATATTGTTAAAAGTGTAATTGTTATTGCTTTGCCTCTGGAAAATAATGTAATAAAATAGCAAGAAAATATATATACAATCTAGATGCAAGCAAAATCTTAATAGGTCAATATAACCCTTCTAATTAAATTATTATTACTAGTTTCGGTAGTGACATATTTGGCAAAAGGACAAATATTCCAAAACTATCTGAAAATACAATATGAGAATTAACTGCACAATTACTAGAAATTTGTACCTGGCATATTATACAATTTGCATATATACAATTTTTTTGGAAAAAGACCTTTTTTTAAGACGTTTCCAACTCTGACTTTGGACCAATTCTGTAGAATGGCCCATATAAAATTGATAAATAAAAATCATTTAGAAGAGCATATTGCTTTAAACAAAATCCAATAATATCAAGAAAGACCCCTAAAAAGCACATAATATTAGAAGATTATGACTTGCGAATCACATCCATGACATGATCTCTAGCCAATCAAAAACAGGTTTGCCTTTTCAAGCATCTCCTCTGTTTGTGCTTCAAATATTTTCCCTTATCATTTATAATATTTAGGACTTTTATGGACTTGTTGTTGAAAGTGAATTTAATGCTATTACAGCCTTTTCAAGGACCCACAGGCACCCTACTTTCTCGAGCCTGAGTGCACAGGTGCTCCTTTCTCTAAACCTCTTACACCATTCAGAACACTGCAATTTCTTGCCAGAATAAGTTTGCAAATAACTCTTCAGATCTATTTGATATGTGAAACTCACACTAAACATACTCGAATAGGCCTCTCTGTGGTGTGAACTCTCATGTGGGTATAAAGGGTTGTTTTCTGTCTGAAACTCTTTCCACATTGTTCACATGTGAAAGGCTTCTCTCCAGTGTGAATTCTCATGTGAGTCTTGAGGTTTGCTTTTTTTGTGAGAGTCTTTCCACAGTGATGACACATAAAAGGCTCCTGTCCCATGTGAGTTATTATGTGGCTCTTAAAGTGTTTCCTGTCTGTGAATGTACTTCCACACTGAGGGCATATAAAACAGCTCTCACTTGAATGAATCTCCATGTGCTTACTAAGGCCTTCCTTACGTACAAAACATTTTCCACACTGATCACATGCGAAAGGCTTCTCTCCAGTGTGAACTCTCATGTGAGCCGTAAGATTTCCTTTTCGATTCACAGTTTTTCCACACAGTTTGCAGGTGTAAGGCTTCTCTCCAGTGTGAATTCTTATGTGAGTATAAAAGGTTGCTTTATGTGGGAAACGTTTTCCACATTGACTACATACAAATGGCTTCTCTCCAGTGTGAATTCTCATGTGAATCTTAAGATTATCTTTTCGTGGAAAGCTCTTTCCACACTGTTGGCAGGTGTAAGGCCTCTCTCCAGTGTGAATTCTCATGTGAATCCTAAGATTATCTTTTCGTGGGAAGCCCTTTCCACACTGGTGGCAGGTAAAAGGCTTCTCTCCAGTGTGAATTCTCATATGGATTTTAAGGTTTTCTCTTTTTTTTAAACTCTTTCCACACTGTTGGCAAGTAAAATGACTCAGAGTTCCGGTCTTCTGAGCTCCTTTTTGAGAGGAAGTCTTTTCAGTCTGTGAACAACAAAAAGAAATTAAATCATGTTTTTCATGCAGATCTTTCTCTTCCATTTCATTCGGATCTTGACTCTCCTCTTTCAGCGCCACCAGATCTAAAGCAAAAAAGACAAATACATGTTAAGCCCAGTTTAATGACATAAAGCAATGGACATCAAAACATTTAGACATTTAAAGCATCAAAACCAACAACTCCGCTATAAGCTGAGATGACGGGCTCAAGTACTACAGGGCCATTGTAACAAATGGGGGGCACATGCATTTAAGTGAGTAAAATAAAGGAAAACAAAGTCTGTTGTATGTGCTACACTTCCTGCTGCCAGCTGGTGACGACCGCCTCATTAGGCACATCCATGCCCCCGACCATCCTATTTCAAAAGTCTGTTGTATGACACAGTTCCTGCTGCCAGTTGGTGGCACTGTGACCAGTGTTCAAACTATACCGTGGACTTTGGGGGAGCCCACTTGTTTTTTTTTGTAACGGGGGGGGGGGCGCAATATTTTTTGAGACCCCCCAAAATTTCACAAATCACGTTTTCAGGGGAGCCCATGTCTTATTAAGGGGAGCCGAGCTCCCCCGTAGTTCGCACCCTGACTGTGACCATGACTCACAATAATAACATACATGCTCAACTTTCATTCCCATTTTTCACTATAAAATTTATCAGGGTCATTCCGTGTCAAATCAAACAAATTTCAGAAACTTCCCCGGCTCAAATTGTTGATTCTGCTAATATTTTTTTCTGAAGAAAGATAAACATGTATAGTAATGAAAGCCAAAATATTAAATGTCATGGATGTATATTTACTGAGTAATCCACAGTTTTTTAGAGGGAGGTCAAAATGGCCATTTTCACCTGACATTTATAGCCAAATTACAGGGGGGTAAAAAGACTTTAGAAGGATGGCAGCATCATTATTTTATTTTTACACAGAGATTGGTAGGTCTATTAGTAAAATCTGTTGTATTTAGCAATTCTTGAAGCATTATATGTCAATGGGGACACTTCAAAATTGGGAAAAAGCACTTTCTGAGTTTTCCCCCCAAAGTTTACATGTCTGTAACTCAAGAAGTATTAACAATATCTCAATATCCTTTTGGATTCTGGTTCTAGACAAACTTTTCCTTTGGTATCTACATTTTTAAGGCCCTGTCTTGACTATTTCCAGAAATCTTGGAATCTCAATATGGCTGCATGAATAAAATGTTAAATTGTACACATTTTCAGTGGTCAAAAACCAAATGTGGGTCAATTTCCATTTAGCTGATCTTTTTTTCTTTTATAGAGGAATGCCTGAACAACAAATAATGTTAAAACTAAAGATGTATCTGTTTCATTCTATCAAAATAATTGCATCGAACATACCTGTCTGAGTGGCGAAAACATTGTCTTTCCAAAGTTTGTGTGGCTGTAACTCAGAAAGTATTAAATATATATAAATATCCTTTTAGATATTTATATCCTAAAGCTTTTCTTTTGGTATATTCATTTTTAAGGCCAGATACAGTCCCAGAGATATGGGGATCACAATGCAGCACCATTGGATGAATTGTAACCATTTTCAATGGTTGAAAATTAAATGTGACGAACATTTCATACAACTGATACCTGTATTAATGTATTTAAATAGTAATGTTTGAAGAACAAATAATCTTGAAATTACAAATGAATCTTTTTTTTCCTTCTATCAAAACAGCTGCGTTAAACATACTAATTTGAACAATGTCTCTACCAAAAATACTCTGAAATTGCCAAGCTGGGACACATTAACTTGCTCTCAATAGTTTATTCATAAGATTCTATATTTTAATCAGTTTCAAAGAAAATTGGAGAATTGATTTAGTTATTTTTAACTGCTTCTGCAGCTACCAGGAATTAACTAAAGGTGGGCGTACACGGTGCGATTTTTGCTGTCGTACGAGCTTGCAGGCGATTTTTTTCTCTCGGGAGAAAATCGCAGATGGTCGCGGCTCGTACCATGTGAGAAGAATTACGGGCCGATCCGAGAATGTTACGAGCACCTCCCGTCCTCCCGATAATTTTCAAACATGTCAAAAAAAAATCAGATGCTGTCGGTTTAAATTCGTGGCATATGTGCGGTTGAACGAGACGATTTGGCGATCCATCTGAAGTTGACCAATCAGAAGATGACAAAAACCATATAGTCTATAATAATTTTAGTTTAATTATACAGTTCTATTTTTTATTTGTTATTTCCGAATGTGCCAAATTTGCCGTTCAGCTTTATGAATGAATATGCCTGTTGTATTTCCGGCAAAACGAGCAGAAATTCAGAAATGGCCTACTCCCTCGAGTTCTTTATGAAGAACAGAAAGTCCATGCTTTTCTCTGCTTTTCAGCCATTCTCTTTGCCATGTCCTTTTTTTTTTTGGACGTCATAAGCCGCCTGCTACAAAGAAAACTATTTCGTCCTCAGAATCCATATTTTTATGAATGGCGCGAAACATAATGCTTACGTCAAGAGTTTGTAAAATCGTAGTAAATTCGTGTTGTGTGTGACTGCCTCCGTACGATTTTCGGATAAACTCAATCGTGACATGTGCCAGAGCTCACGGCGTTCCGACCTTCAGAATCGTACCGTGTACGCCCACCTTAAGCTAGCAGAGCTCATGCCTCTTATGACAGTCCACACATGCTGTGTTCAATAAAGCTCAATAAAAGCAATGAAGTTCAGTTGCAGCATTGGAATACATTTGGGTAAAGAAAATGAGTGCCACAGCAAAAGTTTTAGCAGAAAATGTGGACTGACAAAACTTTCTGAACTTCCTTAATCTGAATCTTCGAAGGACTTCATTTACAAAACCTGACTCCACAACAACATTGTGTTTGCATCATGAAAAGGTATTTCTTGCCAAGTACTCCTTTCTGCAAAAGGTCTGCTGTGACCCTTTCAGTCTCCACCCAGAGAGCTCCAGAATGAAATCCCTACGAACCATTGATCTCCAAACAGCTGACCATATCAGCACCATCACAGGGAAAAGAATACATCCAGGGCAGAAGTTTTGTGTCACATGCGTGAGACACAGCACTCAGGATCGACAACCCTCCACATTGGAAAAATCGGACGTGGATATTGTTGAAATGGCTGCATCTTGCAGAGAAGACCTCTTTGCACTCTTTAGTCTCAAAGAACATTCTGCAGATGCAGTTAATAATGTTCTCACTAATGAAGGATTTTCACCTCTCAAATTAAAAAAACATAAGTAGGAAAGATTTAGTAGGCTACGAAAAAAGAAAGGTTGTAGAGGCTAAGTGCAGTCTGTTCGCAGGTGGCCACAAGCTTTAACATTTCTCCAGCTCTCCTGGAGGTGAAGAAAACAAGTATATGTGAAAATTGTACAAATTTTGATCAGATGATTGCTGCCTTAAGGATAAGGTGATGCACACATGCCACATTGAGAGGAAACTTGAGCTCCTGACATTAGCCCCACCAAGCTGGACCACTGAGAGAATAGCAACAAAATTCAGCGTTCCAACTTGCCTGGTGAAGAAGGCAAGATCTCTCCAAAAGTGTGCCGGGGTGTTGGCTGAGTTTGACATGAAAAAGGACAGGAAGATGAATCTGGAAACTGTGAACAAGGTCTTTGTCTTTTATGAAAGTGATGAGTATTCAAGAACGTGCCCTGGAAAAAAGGAGTTCAAATCTGTAAAAGATGAAAGTGGCACAAAAATCCAAAAACAGAAAAGACTTCTGCTTGTGAATTTAAGAGAATTGTATAGTGAGTTCAGAATCAAAGAGTCTGGTTGCAAAATTGGGTTTTCCAAGTTTTGTGAGCTACGTCCTCCATGGTTTGTAACTGTTGGAGCAAGAGGAACAAAAAAAGTGTGTGTGTGTGTGTGTGTGTGTGTGAGAGCCATCAAAATTTGAAACTTCTGATAGCTGTCACCCCTGGTGTTAGGGGCTTCAAGGAAGCCATGACAGCTATGGTATGTGACATGAAGAATAGGGAGTGCATGATACACAGATGTAGTCAATGTCCAGGCAGGAATGCTTTCAGTGGTCATGTGATCACTAAATTCAAGGAAGACTACATGTCTGATGAGGACGTAGTCAGCTTTAACCAGTGGACCCACTTGGAGAAAGGATGCACATTAATAACCCGGATGGAAAGTGTGGCAGACTTTGTAGAGGAGCTTACAAGACAAATTTGACAGCACATCACTTTATAGCCAAGTCACAAGCAGCATTCCTCTCAACATGTAAAGCATTGCTAACAGCAGACACCGCACTAGTACTCTTGGACTTTGCTGAAAATTATCCATTCATTGTTCAGGATGCAGTTCAGGGACATCACTGGGAAAACACCCAAGCAACAATTCATCCCTTTGCATTGTACCATTTGAAGGATGATGCAACGGTGTGCGAGAGTTTCTGCATTATAAGTGATTACATGAAACATGATTCAGTTGCTGTACACTCATTTCTCTCAGCAATCATCAGGTAATTTTAGTTTCTGTGGTTAACATATGTGACACTAGACCACAAAACCAGTCATAAGGATCCATTTTTTTTAAATTGAGATTTCTACATAATCTGAAAGCTGAATAAATAAGCTTTCCATTGATGAATGGTTTGTTAGGGTGCAAAAAAATATATATATATTGAGAAAATCGCCTTTAAAGTTGTCCAAATGAAGTTCTTAGCAATGCATTTTACTAATCAAAAATTAGGTTTTGATATATTTATGGTAGAAAATTTACAAAATACCTTCATGGAACATGATCTTCACTTAATATCCTAATGATTTTTGGCATAAAAGAAAAATGCATAATTTTGACCCATACAATGTATTTTTGGCTATTGCTACAAATATACTCGTGCTACTTAAGGTTTTGTGGCCCAGGGTCACATATATGCTGTTCCGCTGATTACTTTTTTAAATGCTTGCATTAATATACCTACTTATTAAATACAAGCATATATGAACAATTTAGTAAATTTGCTGTTGATTCCTTTTTGTAAATAAACGCGTCTTTGTTTTCAGCCATCTCAAAAAGGTTTTTACAACTTCAGTGATAGAGCAGCAAGCCAGTATAAGAATTTCAAAAATACTGAGAACCTCATGCACCATGAAGCAGACTTCAGCATTTCTTTGCCACAAGTCAACATTTAAAGGGGTCATATGATGCTGCTAAAAAGAACATTATTTTGTGTATTTGGTGTAATGAAATGCGTTTTAAAGTTAAAAAAACACATTATTTTCCACATACTGTACATTATTGTTTCTCCTCTATGCCCCGCCTTTTTGAAACGCGTCGATTTTTACAAAGCTCATCAGTCTGAAAAACGAGGTGTGCTCTGATTGGCCGAATACCTCAAGTGTGTGACGGAAATGTTACGCCCCTCACATACTGTTGACGCCGTGTCCCGGCCGGAGCGACGAGACAAAAACATTAAAACCGCATCATATGACCCCTTTAAACATATAAAAAAACCTATCATCTTTAAATATCTTGGCATCATGGTGACCAAGTTTGATGACGATCACATGGATCCCCTAGAAGGAGTGCATGCACCATTTAAATACAAAATAGCCAACTTCTGTTGGGTGAAGTTATTAACTGTAATGTTGAAAGTTGTCGGGCTTGATAAGAACAGTATATGTACAGAGTTTGGTGACTTAATACTGACCTCAGTACTTCAATCAAAAGGGGGCACGACATCCCCACTCAACATCTATGTATTAGACTTTTCCTACACCTAATGGCTGACAACTCTGATGTGCATGCAGAATTTAATGAAATTTTATGTTAAGAGCATCAAAACATCTGATTGTAGATGTGAACGCTGTTTATATCATTGAGAGCAATACAAGTTTTATACAAATAAATATGTATGATATATTCAGCAATGGTAAAATACTTTGATGAGTGCAAAATTGTATGAGTTTTTAAACATGTAATGGGCCCCAAATGCTCCCAAAAACATAATAATAATACTTAAAAGAATAGGGCTCTGAGGCCAATGGGTAAAATTGGTTCAGAATAAGTACACTCATCATCATCACAGGCAATAAAATCCAAGCACACTCCAGGAAAACATGTGTGTTAGGCATATGTGCTTATTGAAGTTAAAAACTACCTCTCATCGCAGCTACATTTATCATCTACTGCTATTAGGTACATCAACATAGACCATGACATTCTCTGATTATGTTGGCATTTGTGCACAAGCAGTATCACAGTTTAGGTCCTATCTATCCGACCACTGTTACTCATGTCTCTTTATTTACACAAAGTATGGAGTGCCACAAGGCTCAATATTAGGTCCTCTGCTTTTCTCCTTGTATATGTTACCCCTGAGGGACATAATTTTTTTCACGGTTATGCCGATGATACTCAGGTTTACATTTTAACCTGAAAACACTGAACAACCTAACCAGTTAATGAAGTGTATCATTGATATTAGGACTGCATCAATTAGTCAATAAAATAAACAATAAAAAGAACAACCAATAATGAATATAATCACCAACAATATTTTACTTATAGTTTAAAAATGTTTCCTGCTCTATATCTCAGAATTAAAATGAACTGAATGGGATATTCACTAATGTTATTATTTTTAAAGGGGTCCTATTATGCTTTTACAAAGTCTTGATTTTGTTTTGGGGGTGTACTAGAACATGCTCTCATGCTTG
>NW_015536547.1:404081-413619 GCF_001515605.1 Sinocyclocheilus anshuiensis
GTTTTCTCTGATGCACTAACTCTGCAGCAGCACTTCTTCTTCGTCGTCTCGTCTGATGCGCTCACTCAGCCAAGCGTTCTAACCACAACCTCGCCCCTCCCCACCCCCCAACCATTCGAATTTCTGTAGGCGGGAATTATTTTGATAATAATGATATTCTAATGGGCCGCTTTGTGATATCACAAAGCCCGGAAACCAAACGCTGTAGTCCAAACGAGCCGTTTGCTGTAGTTATTTAAAAGGAATTTAAAAAAAACTAAATATCTCCCTTTGGAGTGGACTTTGAGATTTGTAACTTTCTAGATCTTTTTAATGCCCAAACATACACACTACACACTGACTAAAATTAAAAAAGTGAAAAAGCATAATAGGACCCCTTTAAATGTTATTTTCTTTTTGAACTGCTCCCCCTTTCCAGCCATACAAATAGTCAAACTTCACCTGCAACTGCCTACAAGTTGGTCTGTGCAAAATTTAAATGAAACAAAAGACCAAAATGTATTTGTCCATATAGATGTTGTATGACTTTCAAATGTCAAAAAAAGAGAGAGATGTACTTCACTGATTATGGTGCTTATGCTGTTTAAATTAAACAACCATGAAGCCTCGTGTCACTTGGAATCTGTTGTGGAGCAAACTTATTAGTTTGTTTTATGCACTGTTCTTAAAGGCCTATAGGTATGCTTGGACTGCTGGGGAAAACAAAAAAAATCTATTTAAAAAATAAAATAAAAATAATGATTGTGTAGAAAAGTCATCTTAGGGTAGTGTTTTCATCTTAGTTTTTCACTTAGAAACAATGAAACAGTTTGATTTAAACCATCTATTGTTTTGCATATAAAGTTTGTTATAAAGTTACTTAAGTGTTTTTTTTTCTCGCCACAGCCCATTAAATGAATAACAAATATAGACAGCATGCAGTAACTGCTGTAAAAGCGGTGTCAATGGTCCAAATGTTTTACTTTGTTACTAGGCTGATGTTAATGACATTTGACTTATTGAGTTATTGCTTGATTCATCCTTTACTGTTGTGTATAGTTATCTAATGTGTGACATGTCAAATAAAACCATTTTCCAAATAAAATACATTCTTTAATATCATTCATTTCTGTAGAGCTGGACATTTTAAAAAGGATCAAATGAGTGAGTTCAGCTTTGAGAATGAAAACCAACATGTTTGTTCCTCAGTATCGTCATGTTTGACTCTGAATGCTTCTTCAATCTTCATGTCTTCACTCTCCTCTTTAATTAATGCCATCTTTATAATAACGTGTCACATGGATCTTAATTGCTTCAGCAGGAACCTTTCTGTGTATTTGGACACTTTGTTCTGTTTAAGACGAGAATAATTAACAAAAAGAAAAATAAATTAAAACTAAATCTCTGGGTATGTTTCAATAAGCTCCCAAGCTCAGTAATCAGTGCACTGGTAAGGCAGTCAGTCTGGGGTGCACTTCCCAGAAGCAACTATGGTCGCAAGTTCCGTGTTTATTAATCAAGTTCAATGGAACTAACGACCATAGTTAACTAACGATGGTTTTTGGAAACGCACCCCAGACTGAGAGTTAATGACCTTAAATCAACCTGGGATGTGTTTCCCAAAAGCAACTATGGTCGCTAGTTTCATTGTTACTGATCGTTACCGGCTATAGTTGCTATTAGAAAACGCACGCCTGATTAACTAACATTCAAAACTAACACTACAAATGAATAAATGAACACACTATACAAGCATTTCTTATATAGTTATGATTTATATTTGGAATTTATTGACATTTTGATTTTATTTAATATTATACTTCAGTTAAAACAATTGGTTTATAAAGTCATTACACGTTTGTTGTTCTTAGCAGCGGCTGTAGTCAGAGTGCGGAGATTCAAGCACTTAATCGAAAGTTGCTGTGTTCGAAATTTCATATAATCACACTACTCTTACTATTTCTGCAGTATCCAGCATGTATTCAATAGCTTTCAGTCACGTGACCGGCTCAAAGACCTGGAGGGCAAAACATGCATAGTACTGCAGCACAAGCCTGTCAATTTTCCATCTGTTTCTAAGCCGCAAATATTTAGGTCACCTCTCAAAAGAATAAAACAAAGATATGCAAACAAAATGCAAGGTTTGGCTATTTGCAATCCATATTATGTACCCACCGCAATATTTCAATCCATAAACAGTGTGACAAATCGCTGTGAAAACACTTAAAGTGCCTTAATGTATTTAAAACCATGATATTAAAAGAACAAATTCAGTACACACCTTATTGATTATGCTTACTTCATATAGGCAAGCAGATGAGCCCGGAATATGAACATGATGCGCTAAATGGTTCCGTGTTTTCTTTATAATGGTTTTCTATGGGAAACCATTCAATGTGAAACTTTGCGCATTGCATTTATATTCTGAGATCATCTGCTTGCCTGTACAAAGTATTCATCATCAGTAAGGTGTGTACAGAATTTTGCCTTTTAATATTACTACTTAATGCAAACTGCATAAAAATAACTGGTGGTCAGTGGAGCAAAGCCTTGTTTTGCCCTCCAGGTGGGCGTTCCTATAAGGGTGTTATGTCATGTGAAAATTATCAATATTGTGCATATTTTCTGTATGCATTGATTGCCTGAATAACCTACTACATTTGGCAGAATCTGCTAGATATAACTCAAGTACAGTGTAATCAGTACAGAAGCTGTGTTTGGAATGGCATGCTACCATACAAGTGCATCCAGAAAGTATTCACAGCGCTTAACTTTTTGCACATTTTGCTATGTTACAGCTTTATTCCAAAATGGATTAAATTAATTATTTTCCTCAAAATTCTACAAACAACACCCCATGACAACATGAAAGAAGTTTGTTTGAAATCTTTGCAAATTTATTAAAAATAATAAAAAAAAAAAAGACTTTAGCCTTTGCCATGACACTCAAAATTGAGCTAAGGTGCATCATGTTTCCACTGATCATCCTTGAGATGTTTCTTCAACTTGATTGCAGTCCACCTGTGGTAAATTCAGTTGATTGAACGGGATTTGGAAAGGCACACACCTGTTTATATAAGGTCCCACAGTTAACAGTGCATGTCAGAGCACAAACCAAGCCATTAAGTCCAAGGAATTGTCTGTAGACCTCCGAGACAGGATTGTATCGAGGCACAGATCTGGGGAAGGGTACAGAAAAATTTCTGCAGCATTGAAGGTCCCAATGAGCACAGTGGCCTCCATCATCCGTAAATGGAAGAAGATTGGAACCACCAGTACTCTTCCTAGAGCGGGCCGCCTGGCCAAACTGAGCAATCGGAGGAGAAGGGCCTTAATCAGGGAGGTGACCAAGAACCTGGTCACTCTGACAGAACTCCAGCATTTCTCTGTGGAGAGAGGAGAACCTTCCACAAGAACAACCATCTCTGCAGCACTCCACCAATTAGGCCTGTATGGTAGAGTGGACAGACGGAAGCCACTCCTCAGTAAAAGGCACACGACAGCCCGCCTGGAGTTTGTCAAAAGGCACCTGAAGGACTCTCGGACCATGAGAAACAAAATTCTCAGGTCTGATGAAACAAAGACTGAACTCTTTGCCCTGAATGGCAAGCGTCATGTCTGAAGGAAACCAGGCACCACAGCCAGCCAGAGCCCAGACTTGAACCCGATTGAACATATCTGGAGAGATCTGAAAATGGCTGTGCACTGACGCTCCCCATCCAACCTGATGGAGCTTGAGCGGTCCTGCAAAGAAGAATGGGAGAAACTGCCCAAAAATAGGTGTGCCAAGCTTGTAGCATCGTACTCAAAGACTTGAGGCTGTAATTGGTGCCAAAGGTGCTTCAAAGTAGGGTTGGGTATCGTTTTTTTTTTTTTTTTACGATACTGGTGCCAAATCGATACTTTTAAAACGGTTTCGGTGCCTGAACCGATACTTATCAAAAAATAAATAAATAAATAAAAATTCCCCCCAAAAAATGATGGATTGGCCATTAGAATAGAAATAGAATAGAGAGTGCAAATGTTAGAGGGTCAAGTTTTTTAATTAAAAAAACAAGCAGATAAAATTAGAAGTAGCATTAGAATAGAGAGTGCTAGAGTTAGAGGGTCAAATGAAGATGAAAGAGATGTGTTTTCAGCCGTTTCTTGAAAATATTAAGGACTCAGCTGCTTGGATTGAGCTGGGCAGGTCATTCCACCAGGAGGGAACAGTTAATGTAGAAGTCCATGAAAGTTTTATCATAGGTAGAATGCAAAATGTTTCAATACAAGCATTTCAGTCAAATGTAATTTATGCAATATTTCAAACCTTTAACCCACTTGGGAAAATCAACCCATGGCAACATTTAAAAAGTAGTTTAAAAGTAGCCCAATTCTGTGGAAAAAACGCGGACTTGGCAACCCTGCATCCAACAAGAGCTACCGGAGTCAGCTTTGACTGATCACAGGTCGAGAATAAGGAGAGATGACTGACAAGACCATGCTGGAGTATCTTGTAAGATGTAATAAATTTGCAAAGATTTCAAACGAACTTCTTTCACGTTGTCATTATGGGGTATTGTTTGTAGAATTTTAAGGAAAATAATAAATTTAATCCACATTTCCAGTCAAGTAAAATGACGTCACCTCTATCTCTAAAGCGCTTTATACAATACAGTTTGTTTTCAAAGATATTAATAATAATATTGCAGTAATATAATATTAATAACATATAAATTAATATTTCAATTATGCAAACCGAAGCTTTCAAAATAAATGGAGTGTCTATTCACTCTTGGTGCAAATGGCCCGATTTGTAGGCCGAGCTTATTTACATCACCTCTAAAACAACACTTGAAAAGACGCCTGATTACCAGTAGTATTAGTGGTGTAGCGAGTAATGCTGCCATCACGTGCTATTGGAATTATCGTAAATATGAGAATTAGACGTGAACGCCTCTCAAGTCGTATTTACTACTGGGAAATAATTTTGATACCCGTTTCCGAGTTGGGTGGAAACATAGTGGAGGGGACAACCATTGCTGCTGTCAATGCTGTTCTCACAACAACTACATCACTTTGTCTTGTCGCTAAAGTAGTGTATTTATAGGCTAGATATGACCATTCATTCAAAGCATATTGTATGTTTTATAAACAGTGAAATAAGCATGCATTTGACCGAAATTCCAGAATTGTCAGCAAACTGCATGTGTAGCGCGGTGAATGTTTATGATAGTCAACCAATGTGATGCTACATTTTATTCTTTCCGACATTAAAGCACTTGAATACGACAAGCTTGTAATCACGACTTCATAAGTGGGAAACAGGAAATTTCCGATAGCACGTGAAGGCAGCATAAGACCCAAAGCAACTGCATTCAACATGATCAACCAGAGTTCGAATCCGCCTTTAGCCAAACTCGTTCTTCTCCTTTTCCCATCACCTCTCTGATTGGAAAGGCATTTATTTTCATTAAAAATAAAGGAAATAACTGATGAGAGATGCATCTGAAGAAAGGAAACAGATGGCATCAAATACAGCACTTTACATTACAGTATACCATGTGAAACTGCCATATGGTACAGTGACAAAGTATTTACTGTATTGGCAGCAAACTCCGTTCTAGCACAAAATCTAATGACCGTGTCATACTTCATCACAACTTTTGATGAGACACTGAACAGATACCATTACAAACTAAACATTACATACAAAAATGTAGCCTGAATATGCCTGAAAATGTAGTGAATAAATAAATAAATACATTTTTTTTTAAACTGTAGCCTACCCCCCAGCCAAACCACCAAGGGAAATCTCACTCCAAGATGAACTCAGAAGTTGGCAGCCCTGCATCAATTGCATTTAGTGTAACTAGAATATACTGCCTTTTCCACTTAGTGTAACTGCCAAAGAGAAAATAATATAATTGTTCAGTTAAAGACAGCTCAGTGTTGATTTAGTTCTGTTCAAACTGTAGAGTTCATTAATTATTAAATGAGTTCAATGGGGTAATATAGCATTGTTTGCTAGTATGAACCCTTATTAGCAAGGCTTTGTAAAAAGAACAGTTAGTACATTTATTTGTAACAGCCTCGACAGCTGTGGTTAATTAATGTTTAGTGTCATGTAACAACACTCTAGCATACTACTCTGAAACATTATTTGTTGCTTATTGTATACTGTTTCACACACCATTCTTGAAAAAAAATAAATAGCAGGCGGTATGCACTGTGTACTGAGCAGTAAACAGTAGTGTGCCATTTCGAACACAGCAAGTTAATCATTTTGCGAATAAATTCAGTTTCGTAAAGCTCCCTTTCTCCATCACTACTCGCCAGTGACTGAAATCGTGTTTTTGATAAACGGATTACTGATAAAGGGAGCGAAATTAGACGCATCGTTTCTCTTACTCATTTGTGGATGCGCTTTACTCATGTTAAATATAAACACGAGAATAATAAAGCATTATAATGTTACATTCAATAACATTAGCATCGCTTGTAAAAATACATAATTGTTTGAACGGTTTAGATTAAAACATTAAATGCTTAAAAACACACACGGTACCTTGCTTAAACACAGATGCAGGAGCGCGACGCGTCCTTATGACGTCACATCGCCAGATCAAAATAAAAGTCCACAAGCTTCTTCTTCGTTTAGGATTTAATGGCGGTTGGAAACCATGGTGGTTCCAGGTGGTTCCACCTACTGGAAAGGAGTGTGAATCGCACAATCAATAGGAGGTTTAGAAACAAGAGTTACTTATTTCGATTTTTTTTTTTTTTTTTAATAAATAACCCTTAGCTTAGGTCCATCACCTAACAAAACCTGGAGTGACAGATCATTTATTTTCAAATATCTTAAAGCTTGACTTAGTTGGAAACATTCTCTTTCATAAGCCTCACATTTTATAAGTACATGTTCTACAGTTTCTGTTAACACACATTTGTCATAATTTCCATTTTCAGACCTATCAACCTTGGAATTTTTTTTGAGTACCATCAGCGTGGGGGGTGGGGTGCTTGGATTGGGGGTAAACAGTAACTGTTTAGTTAATTTTTGCTATTTAGTTTTTTTTTATGCTATTTAAAAAAAAAAAAACTCCAGTACACTTTAATTAAAACTCCATTACACTTCTGTATAGGGCTGGGCAGTGGCGTAACTTAGTAATGACGGGCCCCAGTGCAGGCTATTACAACGGACCCCCTGGGGTGCACGGTTATGAATCACATACAAACACACAGCGCTCGTGTAATACACTTGTTTCATTGTTATGTTTTTCTTTATGCAATTTGATATCAATCAAAGGCATTGGGAAAAGCCAAGGAGGAATTGCTGACGTAGCCACAGCACAATATGTATGCAATATGTATGTCACTTAAACCCATTTTCTGTGCTTCCTCATTGGCCTTCCATCCAAAGCTTGATAACTTTTTATATTCATATTCCCAACAGTCCTTCAACGCCATTTTAACTGGATGACTGTCCGAATGTTCCTTTATGCTTATCCAGTACCTCATCCTTAACTTGAGCCTACGAATTTCTTGAGGCATCTCGCCCATCTCTACACGAACTGCTGATAATGGGGACGATCTAAAAGCTCCGCAACAAATTCGCATTGCTTGTGATTGTATTGCCTCTAATTTTAAAAGTCGTGTTTTAGATGCAGAGCTATATACCATAGTGCCATAATCAATAGCCGATCTTATCAGAGCACAGTAGGGCTGTCAAAATGGCTGAAAAACTAAATTCGAATTTTCTACTTAAATATAATCAAAATTCGAATTATATTCGAATTTAAAATGCATAATTTCAGTTAGGGAGAATAGTTTAATACAAAGGGCGGAAAACCAATCACACAGAGTACATTTGTCATTTAAAAACGAAGCAGTGGGATGGAGAAAAAAAACGCCATAAAGTCTCGATATATGTGTTGTTGTTTTTTTAAGTTAAACTTACATTCATTTTACGTGGCTTTCTAAACATGCGGCTCTTTTGTGCGAGACGCGAGTGCAACGGTAGATGTCCCTCTAGAAAATGCGCGAAATATGTGTTCTGTGTAAACGCTTGGTTTCAGTTTTGACGTAAACAACATCTTCTCCGCATTGATGTTCTCTTTTTCCGCAATATTTTTAATGAACAACGCAGCAGCGCCGCATCCAGTGGCTTCAACTGGATAGGCTAACAAAAACATTATAATGCAACGACACTTACATCGTCATCGCATCTCGTGCGCCACTGATAAGGCTGTCTGATGCACACCTAAAATTCGAATGCAACGTTTTTGCATTAGAATGTGGATTTTTATTTTAAATTCGACGAATATTCGAAATACGAATTTTTTTTTTGACAGCCCTAGGGCACAGTATATTCTTTTAAGGGACTGTTGGCAAGCGCCCCAATCAACTCCTGCTAGACATCTCATAACATTTAATGCTTTTTTGCATTTGTCCACCAATTTCTGGATATGGATTTTAAAATTCAATTTCGAATTCATCCATACTCCTAGAAAACGAACAACTGATGTTTGCTCCAACTCTTGTCCATACATTTTAATATTAACTGTAGGATTGATTCTTCTTTTAGAAAAACATATCGCCTGAGTTTTTGCTACAGAAAAATGGAAACCCCATTCATTAGCCCAATTCTCTACATTATTAACAGCAGTCTGCATACACCGTTCCACGTACGCAATATCATCTGCATACAAAGATCTTCCTATCCCACTATCAACCATTGTAAAAATGTCATTAATCATTAAGTTAAACAGAATTGGACTGCTAACGCTACCCTGAGGTGTTCCATTTTCTATTGTATGTATCTGAGAAAATGCAGTACCCACTCTTACTTGTATAGTTCTATTGAACAAGAAATTCCTGATCCAGTTATATATTCTTCCTTTAATTTCCATTCTATCTAATTTAATTAAAAGTCCCTCTTTCCACATCATATCATATGCCTTTTCGACATCAAAAAATACCCCAACTAAAGCTTCCTTGTTTACCTGAGCCTTTCTTATTTCAGATTCCAAACATAGTATAGAGTCCATTGTATTACGTCCTTTCCTAAATCCACTTTGGAATAGTGATAAGAAAATGTTCTTCTCAATGACATATACAAGTCTATTCATAACCATACGCTCCATCAGTTTGCACAAATTAGATGTTAAAGCTATGGGTCTGTAGTTAGTTGGCTGCGTATGGTCCTTGCCTGGTTTTGCAATTGGCACTATAATCCCATGTTTCCAGTCAGCTGGTAACTTTCCTGACTCCCAAACCTTATTAAAAAGGCTCAAGATTAAAACTAACGACGTTTCTGATAAACGTTTTACCATCTCATAACAGATGTCATCTCTACCTGGAGAAGTTTGTTTAACCCCTGCAAGCGCCTTTTTCAATTCATACAAAGTAAATTCTGAATCCAACGTACTTCCAGATGGTCCTTTATCCTCCAATAAATGAGGGTATTTACTTAATATCTGGTCCCTATTTTTCCTTAAGTCCTCTGATAGATTTGAGTTACTGTGAACTTTAACAAATGTTTCTGCAAACACCTCTGCTTTTCCGCTTTCAGTTAAAA
>NW_015536547.1:418302-421049 GCF_001515605.1 Sinocyclocheilus anshuiensis
AAAAAATACCCCAACTAAAGCTTCCTTGTTTACCTGAGCCTTTCTTATTTCAGATTCCAAACATAGTATAGAGTCCATTGTATTACGTCCTTTCCTAAATCCACTTTGGAATGGTGATAAGAGATTTTCCTTCTCAATGACATATACAAGTCTACTCATAACCATACGCTCCATCAGTTTGCACAAATTTGATGTTAAAGCTATGGGTCTGTAGTTAGTTGGCTGCGTATGGTCCTTGCCTGGTTTTGCAATTGGCACTATAATCCCATGTTTCCAGTTAGCTGGCAACTTTCCTGACTCCCACACCGTATTAAAAAGGCTCAAGATTAAATCTAGCGACGTTTCTGATAAACGTTTTACCATCTCATTACAGATGTCATCTCTACCTGGAGAAGTTTGTTTAACCCCTGCAAGCGCTTTTTTCAATTCATACAAGGTCAATTCTGAATCCAACGTACATCCAGATGGTCCTTTATCCTCCAATAAATGAGGATATTTTCCTTATTTTTCCTTAAGTCCTCTGATAGATTTAAGTTACTGTGAACTTTAACTAATGTTTCTGCAAACACCTCTGCTTTTCCGCTTTCAGATAAAATTTGTCTATTATTATGTATTAAAACAGGTATGTTGCAATCTCTTTGTATCCCTCCCATCTTTCTTATCATGCTCCATACTTTATTAATTTCAATGTCTTCACCAATACTCTTACAAAATTCCCTCCAATAATTTCTTTTAGATGTCCGAATTACTTTTCTCACTATAGCCTGTGCCCTTTTATAATAAACTAAATCATTAAAATTAAGAGACCTTCTTACCCTCTTAAGAGCTTTATTTCTTCTTATAATTGCCTCATTACACTCCTCATTCCACCATGGCACAGCTTTCCTCCTGCTGCCTGCCTTCTTCTTACCTATTACTTCTACAGCTGTACTCTGAAGAACCTGACATCTGACATATTTAAAAACATCAACATCCATCATAAAATTACTTATTTCCTTCATTTTGCTTTCACATAACTCATAACTCCTATCCCAATCGGCTGATTTAAACCTCCACCTTGGCATTCTTTCCCCCACATTTTGAGCTATATCTACTCCCACTTTACTGCAAATAGGAAAATGGTCACTACCTATTGTACTATGTTCTAATACTTTCCATTCACACTTTCCAGCTAAGCTTTCTGAAACTATTGTCAAGTCTAACACTGAATGTCTTCCCTTAGATAAATCGATTCTAGTATAACTGCCATCATTGATGCAAACTAATCCTCCCCAATCTAGCATGTCTTCAATGATCTCTCCATTATTGTCTGTTTTTGTGCTTCCCCATAACGAACTGTGAGCATTAAAATCACCACACCACACCACTTTTTGCTTCCCATCCCCTCCAATACTTTCTAGAGTATCCTTGTTTAACCTATCACATGGATTGTAAAAGTTAATTATTCTAATACTCCGTGAGCCTTCCCATATTTCCACCACCACAACTTCTAGTTCCCCATCATCCTCAACTGCTCTATACCCAATTCCTTGTTTAATAAAGGTTGCTACCCCACCACCATTTCCTTGATGTCTATCTCTCCGAATTGCAACATACCCATGAATTATAAAATTAAGTTGTGGTTTAAGCCAAGTTTCCTGTATACATATTACATCTGGACCATTCTCTTGGTTTGCTATAAATTTCTTAAACTCTTGTCCATTAGCAATTAAGCTTCTTGCATTCCATTGCAAGATAGTTAATACCATTAAGAACCACCACATGACTGTTTGTTGTTTGCATCTTGAGCCTTTCATTTATCATATCAACAGTAACATTCTCAAAATCCAAGTACTTTTCAGCAGCTCTGATAATGATTCTAATTCTTTCAGTCCTGCTTTCGGTTTGAGCAGAGCAATTCACTACTTCAGCGATAAATGCTACGAATGAAACTTTGTCATCCATTACTCCGTTTTTACCTTTACTTTGCTCTTTCCTCAGATGTTTCGATTGTATTGTTGCATTCCTAGCTTCAGTTACTTTAGGTATCTGATTTACTTTCTTCAAAGCCTCAGCATATGTTATTCCTTCCGCCATTCTAACGTTTTGAACCTTCACCGCATTTTTCCGTACATGACACCCTCCGTAACCTGCACTGTGATCTCCTCCACAGTTGCAGCACTTAGGATTTACACCTTGTCCACACTTGCCATACTCATGATCACCTCCACACCGCGCGCATCTCTGTTTGCCTCTGCATACTGCCGCAACATGACCGAATTTTTGACACTTGTAACATCTTAGCGGCGGGGGAACGTATGGTCTAACCGTATAGCTTACAAATCCCAAATAAACTCTCTCAGGCAGTCTATTTTCATCAAAGTTTAACATTACTGATAGGCTGTCTGTCTTTTCATTATTCCTGACGCACTTGAGCCGTCTGACAAACTTTACTGCTGCTCCAGTTATATTACTTTTAATCTTCTCATCTGCAACATCCGTTGGAATCCCCGTTATAACACCTCTGACCCAATTCTTTTCTTCTGGTATGGAACATTCAACTTTATTTCCAATTATCGATTTTATTCCTAGAGCCGTTTTTTGCTGCCTACTGTCTTTACAAAACAACATCAGCTTGCCATCCCTCAATGTCTTAATGCTTTCAACCGTCCCTATTGTTTCTTTTAGAGTTTTTGTTAGTTTTAAAGGATTAATAGCATTTACAGACTCAGTAAACTTAATCAATACCTTATACTCCTCTTTCCTTC
>NW_015536547.1:421215-426080 GCF_001515605.1 Sinocyclocheilus anshuiensis
TCCAGATGGTCCTTTATCCTCCAATAAATGAGGATATTTTCCTTATTTTTCCTTAAGTCCTCTGATAGATTTAAGTTACTGTGAACTTTAACTAATGTTTCTGCAAACACCTCTGCTTTTCCGCTTTCAGATAAAATTTGTCTATTATTATGTATTAAAACAGGTATGTTGCAATCTCTTTGTATCCCTCCCATCTTTCTTATCATACTCCATACTTCATTCATTTCAATGTCTTCACCAATACTCTTACAAAATTCCTTCCAATAATTTCTTTTAGATGTCCGAATTACTTTTCTCACTATAGCCTGTGCCCTTTTATAATAAATTAAATCATTAAAGTTAAGTGACCTTCTTACCCTCTTAAGAGCTTTATTTCTTATTATAATTGCCTCATTACACTCCTCATTCCACCATGGCACAGCTTTCCTTCTGCTACCTGCCTTCTTCTTACCTATTTTGTTCACAAGCTGCTCTCTACAATCACCAATGGGTGCTTCTCAAACGGAAGGCTGCATATCTCGGCTGCCACGTCATCAAACGTCACTGAAGGCCATCTAAGGATCCTTGGAAGGTAGCCTTCGTTTCGCGTCCTTCATTCAGCTGAATTTGAAGGATGCATGGGATGTATCCTCCGCGACCTTCAATCACCCACAATACTTTGTACCCATTCCATTAATAATAAGCTAAATAATATAAAGATTTGTAATACAAAGTATTTTTCCAAAACTAAGTTTTATTAGTGTTTTTGTGCCGTGACGGTGAGGGCGAGAACATATATGACGTAGCCACACACACTTACTAGAGCGTCTCATTCTAGCGTTTAATGCTGAGGTGGACTCTAGCCTACAAGCCTCTGAAGGACTGAATCAGGAAGGACGCAGCCTCGGTAGGATGCAGCCTTCCGTTTGAGAAGCACCCTATATATAGGCTACAGCACATATGAAATAGTCAAAAGAGGAATTGAAAGTTGAATTATTGGTGAATTACATATTAAAATACATGTTGTCTAATGGTGTGATGAACATATTAAGAGCTAGAACTACTAATCAAAAATTAGAGATTTTGCTTGAAAAGAACAACTGTAATGTTTGGGTACAGAAACCATTTACACCAGATTAGATTAGATTAGATTAAAATGCAAATAGTGACAAATGTGATTTATGAGTTCAAGTATGAATTCATAAAGCAGAGCTCATAAATTATTAAAATGCACATAATAGTGTAAGTGGACATAAAGTTCATTTGAGTCTAGAATACCTGAAAAAGGTATGCAATGTCTAATTTTTTTTAATCAGTATGAGAAAGCAAGTGCAAAAAAAAGTCATATCATGTTTTGTCCAGTCCATTATGATTATCACTATGTCAGTCAGAGGGCGCTTAACTTTAAAACATAAATGAAGGTCGTAATAAGGTGCTTGCACAAACGACCTACAGGCGTACAGGCATCCCGCGGGAACGTATTTTGAGCAGGGGGGGCTGAGAAATAAAACGGGGGGGTTGTTTGGTCACGTGACGAGAGTGATGCGAGACACTATGATCCAAAAGCGCACCTTTTGTTAATAAAAGTTTAATTGCTTCGTTTAATTTAAAAGCGAGTTTGTCTTTATTGTTGCTGTTTTCATTAAAAATAAAGAAATAAAACAATGAACCACAAACTAAGCATTTGTTTTAAAAGAGGGAAAATACCTTATTTATTTGGGTTACAACGCAAGTAGACTATATCCGTCTTATTCATTTTGTTAATAAAAGTTAGATGTTTAATATAGGCCTATGCGAATTTGCCATTGTACTATTTTATGGCTGATGTGTTTTAATTAATAGGCTAATAATGAACCACAAACTGCGATCGTTTTTTAAAAAAAGGGGAAATCCAAAGACCGTTTATTTATTTGTGTTACAATGAGGGTAAAACTTATTTTCCTTATTCATATTGTTAATAAAAGTTCAAAGTTTAATATAAGTAAATTTGTCATCGTACTGTTTTATTGTATAGCCTTTTGTATTATTATTAATAATAATAATAATAATGAGCCACAAACTAAGCATTCGTTTGAAGGATCTAACGTTAAATATCAAAATAAGCGCTGTAGAAGCGAGAATGCGAGATTGTTATTATTATTGGTCGCTGCTGAGGTAATAGACGCTCTCGATCACCCCCAGCCCCCCCCATTTTTTCTTGGGCTACACGCCAGGGGGTGCTGCAGCACCCCTACTTCCCACGGTAATGCCTACAGGTTGTTTTTTTTGGAGATGGACAATCTGTTGAAATACTATTGGCTAAATTGGCAGTGGGCGGGATCACACAGACCAAACTAAAAACAGTACCGACCAGAACACACATTTCTTAGTAGAATAACTGTATGTAGCATTGTTTTTAAGACAAACGTATTTCAGCTTTGCATGATTCCTAAATCTCTGCTAACATGTCATGGTAATTTCATGCTTTAATACACTTTTTTCTTTTTTTTTTATAATCAGTACGAGATTAAGGAGCCCCGCACATGGCATGCAGGAAAAAAAATAGTAGGCTAAATCGTGCTGCACGATTAATTTATTTTTTCTTGCATGTCATGTGCGGGGCTCCGTGTGAAATAAAGGAAAGCAAAGCAAAAAGTCAATAAAGCAATAAAATAAAAAAGCAATAAAATGTCAAACAGAAGCAATAAAAAAGTATAATTATGATTAATTCAACATCAAAAAGTATTGATAAAAGTTTTAGAGTGATTATTTCACAGGTTTTTAATGAAATCAATAGTTAGTCAAGTCTTCAATATTATTTATATGAGTTGCTGCCTATGTAGAGTGATTCAAATGACTCACTACTAATGAGACACACTTGACCTGCTGAGCTCCACAGAAACATCTGCAGTTTTTCTCAAACTAAAATCACATTCTAATTGATTATAATTATTTTCTAAGGCATCTGGAACTGTAGACACACATCTGTAGACACATTCTGTGTCTTAGAAGTTAGAAAATGGATTATTACACTGTAAAAAATATTATGTGCTATGTAGTCCAAAATGTTGGTAACAATATTACACAAAATATTTTAAGTAGTTTTTGAGGCTGGTTTTTAAATGGAATCTATCTGAATAAATCCTGTAAAATTTCATAAAAATGTAATATTATGAGAGCAATGTACTTGTTTAGTGTAATATGACTTACAAATAAATTAAGTAAAATTTTCTCATTCATATTATTGAAAGTGACTTCATTATAAAATGTACTGCCTTATATTAAGGTACAATAATGGAATACATAATGCATTTGTTTGTTCTCAAACAATTTTTTTAGTACTGTATCCATTATCCATTGTTTAAACATATGGTGGTATACATTAAAGAAACACTGTTTATAAATCATTCTATATACAATTTAAAGCAGCAGTTTAAATATATGAAAAAAACAAACAAACAAACGGATCATGTAATTGTGGTAAGTCACATTCTGGACTAAATTGTGTTAAAGGGGTCATATGATGCAATTTTAAAATTTTCTGTTTTCTTTGGAGTGTTACAAGCTGTTCGTGCATAGATAAGATCCCTAAAGTTGCAAAGACTAAAGTCTCAAACCCAAAGAGATATTCTTTATAAAAGTTAAGACTTGTCCACGCCCTCCTAAAACGCCTCATTTAAACACGCCCCCACATGTGTACGTCACTGTGTGGGAAGTTTTGCATAACACAGTCCAAATGTTCACGCAAAGAAAGAAGGCATAACTTTTATTCTCGCTGTAGTATTGTTGTTGCCGCCGCCGCCGCAAAAGTAAAACAATGCACTTGTATTTTGAAATGTTTTAACTAATCTAGTGCTTAACTAATGATTATTTTGCTAATCAAGTAATCTACTGATTATTTTGACAAGTTAGTAATCTGATATTTTTTAGTAATACAAATAGAACTAAGTGGAAAAGGCTTTAATATGACTATATTTATATATAAAGTAAAGATGAGGCAATAATAATTGGCCTCAAATAAAGTATCAAAACAAAGTACATGGTTTATTGAACAACACAATACATAACGTAATATACCTACATTTATAACAAATACCTGCAGAGGGCGCCAACGGCCTGGTAATGTTTAATGTGATTCAACGACGTTTAAATCCATTTAAATTTGGCCACATGCAAAGTCAGAAACTTTTATTTTGAAATCGCGATGTACAATAAATCGCATTTTTAGAAGTATGTTGATGTAGGCTATTCTCCTGTGTTGGCATAGGTTTAAATGATTTACGTTACAAATCAAGTGAGTTTATCATATCGTTCTTATGGAGATGACATGATTACTCTGAGCTGCTTTTTTAAAAATAGCTTTTCTATGTAAATATATTATGCTAGATGGAAATCTTTGACCATTGCGCCTCGCAGCTTTTTCAATGTGTCGCGCTCGAGACCCAGGCTTCTTTTCCATTCATCAACTGCGACTCTGCAATTGGATACTAATGCGCGTCTTGTGTTTATAAAAGCAAAAACTTCTGATTGGCTAGTAATGTTAGTTTGGTTGAGAGTGAAAGCTGTGTTCCTCTCATACATTGGTAGGCGAACTCATGAACTCGAACTGATGTCAACAAGTGTTTTTAAATGTAGGACGACAATGTTTTTTTTTCCCCCGCAGCCAAACGCCGCACGGAGAACTTTAAACCCTGAATACATCTTCAAAACGCTTTAACCGGACGTAACCTCTGTATAGCATTGCACAGGCTAAGTAACATTTTTACCACAGTGAGCCAAGCCTTGGGCTTAGGTGCATAGTTTTGAAAAGATCAGCTATTGAAGACATACCTTTGTAAAGAAGCACCACAATCTTCTGGAAGGCCTTCATGAAGTGGATATTGTCGTAGCAGTACTCCTGGATCTTC
>NW_015536547.1:426172-428757 GCF_001515605.1 Sinocyclocheilus anshuiensis
ATGCACCAAGAGCTTGTAACACTCCAAAGAGAAAGGAAAAATTTAAATCGCATCATATGACCCCTTTAATATGCGGGGCATTGAAACTGCTTTCGAATGCACGATCGCCTTTTACTTTCACTTTCGAGATTTGCGATCGCATGTGATCTGTGTAAACTACAGCGGCAGTACTTACCACACATTTTACAAGATCAGATGCTTGTCTGTGGTGCTCAGGATCTGCAAATAATTCACCATCATCCTCAGTCATCTCTCCTTACTCTGTTTATGTGGTAAGTGAAATCTTATGTACTGTAATGTAACAGGCTACCGCTGTACTGCAGAACTTCTGATGATTTGGCTGTGCAAGTCCGGCTGGCATAGAACATGGGCGGGTATATGCAAATGTTGGGGGCGTAACTATTAGTGATCCCGACTGTAACGTCACAGTCGGTGTTATGTTCTGATTCGCCTATTTTTCAGTGGTCTTTTGCATGCACGAGATTTACATAAGAAGGAGGACACAATGGTGTTTGAGGCTCACGTTATGTCAATTCCATGTACAGAACTGTTATTATTCAACTATGCCAAGGTAAATACAGTTTTCCATTCTATGGCACCTTTAAAACTTGTTTATTTAGACAGGCTTTTAATATCTAGCAATTGTTGTGACATTTTTGTGTATTTTATGTGTTTTTTTGTTTTTGTTGGCTTTTATTTTTGTTTTTATTGCTCTGTTTTTATTGGAAAGCACTTTGGTTCACCTTGAGTTTTGTAAAGGGCTGTATAAATAAATGTTGATTGATTGATTGACAACTCCTCACAACAAGTTCATGTGGGGCTAGCTAGCATGTTAGCATAGCAATTCAAATACGACAATTTACAATATTAAAGGGGTCATCGAATGCCCATTGTCCACAAGTTTATATGATTCTTTAGGGTCTTAATGAAAGTCTATAACATACTTTGGTTAAAATTTCTCAATGGTAGTGTAAAAAACACAATTTTTACCTTCACTTACGTTTTAGTGCATATTTCTTTAAATGCTAATGAGCTATGCTGACCCCACCCCTCTCTTCTGTGGGGTGACGAGCAGTTCTCGTGAGATTGTTAACTTTAGCCGCGAAACTTGCTAACTAGCACATTATTAGGAAAGGCGATTTGCAATGATTCATAAAAGAACCTTATACTCACTTCTTCTGTAGGTGAGGCTGGATTACGAATGATTCGCGTGAACATGAACGCATTTAGGTAGATAGGGGGCGCATTCAAAACAAAGGTAATCCACTGTGTCTTCAGCGGCTCAGATGTCGGGCGTAAATGACGACTGCTATGTTCATTATTACATCCAACAACAGAACACCTCAATCACTTAGGAGCCATTCTTGCCTACATCTGTTCCGGTGTCGAAACAATGGCAGAATGTCCACAGCTTACACAGGGCGGGTCTAATGTAAAACGCTAGTGTCAATCAACAATCGTGGGAGAGGCCTGGGTCTGTGTGACATCACACAGACAAGAAGCTGAGAATGGCTTGATATGAGAAAGGGGAAATTATTTAACGAGATTAAAGAAAACACTGGGTGGATCTTTATCATTATAGGGTGGTTGTGTAAAAACGCTGCCAACACACATTTCAGTTCAAACAACTTGTAAAAGTGCATGTCCCATCCGATGACCCCTTTAAAACCATATCTTTGCTCTAAACTCATTTAAAAACCCCATTGATTGTTGAAACTACCTTGATTCTGTGGTCAGATGTATAATTTGATACATCTGATCATTGAATTAAAGTAGAATTAAGGTAACCGCCCTGCATTCGGTAGAGCGAATACTACTGCACAACAGCTGCACCACAGACTGGTCTGGAGTCCAACAGAGGAGCTCCAGAAGGATCAGGCTCTGTTCAAAAATAAAATCACTGTTGGTGCTTCTGAAATAGTGAGGGTGCTTTAGCCTTCATGCACATCTGTTTTGACATATCATATTTTGTCCAGTCCATTATGATTATCACGATGTCAGTCATTGTGATTTTGAGAGGGAATTCCCCATTTATATGCGGATGTCACTCCCAAAACTTTGCAGTGTGTAGGCCTACGCCACGTGAAATGTAATTTATGAAAAACAAAGCATGAAGCAGCATAAAAAAAAAAACTTTTATTCAAATTCTGAATAAATTATATGACCGTGTAAAAAGATCACACAATGCATTTAGATGAACACGCATTTTGATTGGTAATGACGGTCATACGTCATTTCATGACAACAGACGCAACACCACACTGTCAATATTTTTATGGCAGCTAGAGGGTGCTTGACTTTAAAACATAAATATAGGTTGTAATAAGGTTTTGCAAAAATGACCTACAGGATCGTTTTTTGGAGGTGGACAGCAGGGGGCGGGATCACACAGATCAGACCAAAAACAGTACCGACCAGAACACACATTTTGAAGTAGAATATGTAGAATTGTTTTTCAGACAAACGTATTTCAGCTTAGCATGTTTTCTAAATCTCTGCTAACGTGTCATGGTAATTTTATGCTTTAAAGGGATAGTTCACCCAAAAATGAAAATGTGATGTTTATCTGCCCCAGGGGCATCAAA
>NW_015536547.1:428828-429975 GCF_001515605.1 Sinocyclocheilus anshuiensis
TGTATTCTACTGAAGAAACAAAGTCACCTACATCTTGGATGCCCTGGGGGTAAGCAGATAAACATCACATTTTCATTTTTGGGTGAACTATCCCTTTAATACACAAAAAAATACATATAGCACCTTTAAATCAATCTAATAAACCCTTACTGAACAAATCCTGATCTGAACCTGTCCTCTGACTGTCCAAATCTGTAAATTGATCCTGTCAGGTGGAGGTACACATCCTACTGGATGTAGGTACAGCTGCACCCTCATTTTCCATTTTACTTTCATTCTGCGACTGCCTTGAAAATAATGTTGTTACTTTAAATGAAAAAAATTTGACAAAATTAACATAAACGACACCTGCCATACTATCCTATTACTTTAAAGTAGTAATAACTAAATTATTGACAAATTATAATTCTTATAATTACGTGAAAACTAGTGATACTTGATGAAAAGTAGGTCTATGCAATTATAGGGCACAGCCAAGGTACAAAATTAACTCTTTCCAAAGGACATTAATAAAAACATGCTTTGCCAAACTAATTATTTAGGAACTACAAAATTATTTGGTTTGCAATGAAACGTTACAATGATAATCCGCTCTCCACTGATTTTAGTGGCATAACTAAAAAATTTAAGAAAACTTATTTTTCCCTCTGTGGCAACATTACTATCATGTTCATCTGGGATGCCTTATGTTCCCCTTCAGGAACTCGAGCTGCGTTCGAAACGCAACGGGAACGCCTCCAGCGTGACCACGCTCTGAATCACATGTGTAATCAGTCCAATGGATGGGCGAGACGTCACGGGCGGGGTGACGTGGCGACCAGGAAGCATAAAAGCACGTGCGGTGAAACCGGTGTCAGCTTTTCTGTCATTCAGCAAGCGCTCTGTGTGTGTCAGTCTTATTTGGTGTTGTCTGTCCATTATCACTCTTTATTTTACTAATACGAGTGTAGACAAACATACAGCGAGAGCGGGCAGCATCTCAGGCTGTGTGTTCTTCCCTGCCCGCGCTACATTTCGGGTGGGCACTGTAAACCCGAACAGTATTACTAATTTATAAAGATTAAGTACGCTGCAATTAATGTCTGTTAAATCGTTGATGCAACTTATAACAATTACATTTTCTGAACGAGGAATTTAGTTTTATTTT
>NW_015536547.1:431158-436357 GCF_001515605.1 Sinocyclocheilus anshuiensis
AAGCGCTCTGTGTGTGTCAGTCTTATTTGGTGTTGTCTGTCCATTATCACTCTTTATTTTACTAATACGAGTGTAGACAAACATACAGCGAGAGCGGGCAGCATCTCAGGCTGTGTGTTCTTCCCTGCCCGCGCTACATTTCGGGTGGGGATACACAGTTTGTGTGTTGTCTGCTTTGGAGCAAAACACGCAGAGTCAGTTCTCAAGGGGAGCATTGCGAGTGTTTGTCACTGCGTATGCTTTGCTCTCAGGGCTCTCTTTGAGGAGGGAGTCTTCACCGGTGTTTCTCGCGGCACCGGCCCCGCTTTCGCCGAGGCGGAGCGGCGGCTGTGCTCGTGTGGTTCGCATATGTATCTGGTGGAGGGAATGTAGACGGGCGAGTCCCTATCTTCTTCCTCACCTACCAGATCCAGCGCCCGCTCTCGGGGTTCGGAAGCCCGCGCTACGGTTCTTTCCCCCTGGTGAGAGGGCTCGACGCTCCGTCTGTCTTCCTCCGAGGATGTTGATGAGGGCGTCGAGGAGCTCGCCAGTTGCACAAGCATCAGTTACGCAAGCATATTATGCATATTATGCCTAATATTATAATGAGCAGCTTTACTGTGGAGTGGAGCTGTTTTACAGTCGCACAAGCATTATGTCTATATTATTATGAGCAGCATTTACTGGGGAGCGGAGCTCGCGCAGTGAGCTCTCGGAAATAAAGGGCTGATTGTGCTTCTCCCCGCTGAATGCTCCGCTCCCGCCGGGCACGCTCCGAGGAGTGTGTCCGTGCTTGCGAGCTCGCGGTTCGGTCCCGCTATTGCTGAGGCACGGCGGCGATTCAGATCAAGGGGATCGCACGTGGATCTAGCGGATGGGTTGGAGATGGCTCGCCCTTTCTCCGCCTGCACTCCCTAGATCCAGCGCTCTCTCTCAAGGCTCGGAAGCACGTGCTGCGGTTTCTTCCCTCTCTGAGTGAGAGCTCGCTGCTGCAGCTATTTTTCTCAGAGGAGATTGATATTGTTTGTGTGACCAAGTGGTTCGCACGCTGCCGAGGCAACGCGTGTATTACATCATTTTCAGTTTTTGATGTGAATCTTACCACACCAGACCGTGTTTACTCATTTGGTTGTGTGGCTGCATTTAATTCTGAGGAATTAAATGAGGTATTTATCTGACTATGAGAAGTTAGATAGGCCTATATCATTTTCGATTTTTGATATAAATCTTATGACACCAGACCGTGTTTACTCGTCTGGTTGTTTGGCTGCATTTAATACTGAGGAATTAAATTAAGTATTTACCTGACTATGAGAAGTTGGATATACAGGGGCTCTTGGGATAAAAATTTCTCGAGTAAGAGCACCTGTTTACTTCTCTTCCTCTGAGGAGGCTGAGGTGGTCAGCAGGGGCTGCTGGGCGGGAGCAGTCCCAACCTACCACGCTTCAGGGCACCGAGCTAGCCACTCTGATTATACCAGAGGTCAGTCTCGAGAGACTGATTCCCTTAGTAGACTAACGTGTCTCGGTGGGTCCTGCACACTGTAGAGTGAGGCTATAGAATCCAGTTCTCCTCCGCCTCAGTTTAAATGGGGTCATCCCCACTATGGTGGGTCCCGAGCAGGCTCTGGTCATGGAACAGAAGTAGTTACTCTTTTGAGGAAGGAGGCCATCGAGGTGGTCCCTCCGCACGTAGCAGAGTCCGGGTTCTACAGTAAGTACTTCACCGTTACGAGGAAAGATGGAGGGTGGCGTCCTATTTTAGATCTGCGTCATTTGAACCGCTCAGTCAGGTGACTGAAGTTCAGCACACTCGCACTCAAACAAGTCGTGTCTCAGATCAAGTCCGAGGACTGGTTTGGCACGATCGATCTAAAAGATTCGACCATGATGTAGGCACATATGTCTCCTGCTCGGATCGAGTCGATCACGAGAGTGAGAGAAGGCCGGTCACTCACTGTCAAGCAGTTCCAGACTGCTGGGTCTGATAGCAGCTGCGTCCAACGTGGTTACAATTGGCCTGCTGTACATGAGACCCCTACAGTGGTGGCTTAAGACCAAGGGGTTCTCCCTGAGGGGAAACCCGCTTTGCATGCTCAAGGTCACACGGCGGTGCCTACGTGCCTTAGACATGCGAAGGAAACCTTGGTTTTTATCTCAGGGCCCGGTGCTGGGAGTTCCTGGTCGGCGCATATGCTAGCGACGGATGCATCTCTCACCGGTTGGGATGCATCTCTCACTCGGCCCGCGGCCTGTGGAGTGGCCGCCATCTCACGTGGCGCATGAGTTGACTGGAGATGCTGGCTGTGTTTCTAGCTTTGAAACACTTCTTCACAGGCCAAAGAGATCCCTATGTGTTCTCTCTGACTCATCCAGCTCTACTGGGGCTGGATGCCATGGTACACATGTACACCTTTCCCCCCATTGTTCTGCTGCCAGGAGTTCTGGAGAGAGTGCACTGGAACGAGGTCAGTCGACTGCCAGTAGCCCCATTCTGGCCGGGCCGAGTATGGTTCTCGGACCTGATTCCTCTCCTCGACGGCGCTCCATGGGAGATTCCCGTCATGATCATTTGGAATGAGGATAAAAAAATAAACAAAATTCAAATAAAAAAATTCAAATAAACTGCAAATAAGTTCGAACATCCACTCCATAAATATTTTTTCCTGAATATTACTGATGAACTGATCAAAAAGTAGGCTACTCTTCACATGTGTTTTACTACTTTATAGTATTGTAATATAGTAATAATTTAGTACTTTCTCCTGTTTTATTGTTGGTTTCCTCTTTTCTGATCATTTGGAATGAGGATAAATAGACAAAAAAAAAACATGCAAATAAGTTCAAACATCAATTCAATATCTACGATTTCCTGAATATTATGAAATTCAAGATGTCCGCCCCTGATGACGTCATAATATGCAAATTAGATGAGTATATTTACACCCCACATAAACTTTTTGGTCATGCCCAACATTTTTCTAATTTACAGTAGATCTCTATCTTTAAGCCCTTTCAAGCCACAAGCTTTTGAAATCTTGATGTCAAAATCCAGCATTTTTTCCAAAAAACCCTGGCACCTAAAGGGTTAAGCATTAAAATGACCTCAAATATAAATCAATTTCATAGTTTTGCCTTCAGTTAGATTAGGTAATTAAGACATTTGGGTGTGCTCTTCAAAAATAACAAGTGTTTTTTAGGGTTGGGCCGATAGACGATGCCATCGTCCATCGGCGATGGCTGACAGACATCACGATGTTGACCCGGCATCGCGATCCCCCCGCCCGCCCGCAAAAAAAAACACACTTAATCACACTGTATTGGCAAATGAAATGCATGCTTTCAATTTCCGCACTGTTCAAATATATATTTTTTCTGATTAGGAAATAATAACAAGGAAGTTGTTCCCGATCACAATACAAATTACATTAAAAAAAAACAGAACACACTTTATACAGTAAAGATAGCTTTTATTGTGCATAAAACGCCAAACGAATTACATGAACCAGTTAGTTTACACAAACTAAATGAGGCATACAAAAACAGCAGAAAATTTCTAAATAATTTAAATTAAATTAGATTAAATAGACTACAACAAATACGCCTTTTTCATGGTTTTACCATGGCGAACAGAGGTTGTTTAAATATCAAGGTTTCTGGCCAGAAATACTAACATGTTTACTTTTTCTGGCTTTAATAAGCTGCGAAGTGGAGTAACAACACTACCCGCTGTGCTGAACACGCATTCAGATGGAGAACTGGTAGCACATATGCACAAATATTTACGAGCGATGTTGGCCATGAGAGGGAACCGGCCTTGGTTAGCTTTCCACCAAGTTAGTGGGTCTTCTTCTCCATCAATTGCCATTTCCTGTAGGTACATCGACATCTCTGCTTCACCCTTTTGATCAGCGGTGAGCAAGGCTGCTGTAGCTGCTCTTTTCCCAAGAAGGCTGCCCAGTGAACCCTTTTTCTTCTTAGGCACGGTGCCAGCACCTGATTCCTCTTCCTCTTCTCTGACTTGTGCGGGACCGGATGTCGGATTTGCGCGTGTTGCTGCTGCTGCCGCCATCTCTGCAACCAAGTCAGTTTTTGTGGCACTTAGCTCGGGTGGTTTCATGTGCTCTTCTCTGTATCTTGGGTAAAGCAAGGTTGCTTTGTGCATCATCCTCTGGGTGGCATCATGGCCATATTTGCCTTCCATCTGCTCCAAGATGACGCGTTGTTGGCTGTGAGTTTAGCATCCTGCTCTGACTTCTCCAGCACACCTTCCAGGTGGGCTAACATGGTCAAAAGTGAGGAAACAGTAACGTAGTTTTCTCCAGAGAGAATATCTGTAAACTCCGCTACTGGCTTCAACCCGCTGTTAACCGCTTCCAGAACACTCAAGTCCTGCCATGTAAGCTGCAGGAGCGGGCGGCAGCTTTTGTCCTGAGCAAACACCCGTTAGATGGCTTGCACCTGCTCCAGGATTCTCTCCACCATTCGCTGTTTGGAGCCCCATCGTGTTGCACAGTCCTGTCAGGAAAATATAATCATCTAACTTTTAAGATCATTTTTGTTTTTTAAAATTTTTTCACATTTACGTTTTTCTAACCACGGCTGACAAAAAGGTACAAAGCCTTCCATGTGGTGAGCACACAATATCAAATTAGCTTAAAATATAAGCTTAGTTATGTAAAATCAGTGTGTCATTCGTTCAATTAATTTTCAATTAAGAATCCACAAATCTGAAAAACGAAAACCAACTTATTTCATTATTTCTTTACAAAACCAAAATGAAAAACTTGATATTCATATTTTCGTTTCTATGCACAAATTAAAAATGGGGGATAAGAATAATCCGTGTATCATTCGATCATTCGTTTTTTGATTTAATATTGAAAGTAGAAAAACGAGAAAACAGCTCCTTTTTTGTTTTTTCGTTTTTTTTCCAAAAAACGAAAAACAAGAATTCAGTTTAAATTTTCGTTTTTCGTTCAGGGGTAGAAAAATGAATAAACAGCTTGAATATTCAATTTCTACACATGGGCGGGAATTAAACACCCCTTTCTGCTGATTGGTCAGCAGAAGATCAAACCGTGCCGTCATCAGTTCTTCTGCAGTATCACGCAGCAGAATAATAGTCCTCTGCTGCTGCAGTTGTATTGATTCTTAACACATTTATTGCAACTACATTTCATCTTTTTTCATCAAACAAACAGGCTAATGAATAGCTCA
>NW_015536547.1:436549-451139 GCF_001515605.1 Sinocyclocheilus anshuiensis
GTTTAAAAAACGTTTTGCACCGTTTTTGTCGGGGCTGAACGCAGCACTGATGAAGGCACGGTTTGATCTTCGGCTGACCAATCAGCAGAAAGGGGCGTTTAATTCCCGCCCACGTGTAGAAATCGAATATTCAAACTGTTTATTCATTTTTCCACCCATGAAGGAAAAACAAAAATTTAAGCTGATTTCTCATTTTTAGTTTTTTGGAAAAAAACAAAAAAATGAAAAAGGAGCCATTTTCTCATTTTTCTACTTTCAATATTAAATCAAAAAACGAATGATCGAATGATACACGGATTAAGAATAATGATTACGGAATGAGTTTGATTTTGATAGTATTTCAAATCAGGGTATCTTCCGTCCATTCCAAATCCGTTTTCAATTAAAAAACAGAAAACAAAAAATGTAATCGTTTTTCAATTTATTATATCCGTCATAAAATGAAGAAAAAAGAAGACGGATTTTAAAAAGAAGGAATTAATACATTTTCCTATATTTCGTTTCTCAATCTTACTTCTTAAAACTAAATTGTGAAAAATGAAATAAACAAAATCTTAAAAAGCTACATTTTCCACGACGGAGCTACCTTTTTTCATCAGCATTTGCAAAGGTCAACGGCAGGGGGAGCAAAGACGCGGCAAAATTATTACAATGGCATCTTTAGCAAGGCACGCAGATGTGATCGTCAACATGATTGATGATCATATGACTAATGAAAATATTTCTGCGCACCTATCCCAAATGGGTGTACAAAAATGCTCTGCAAGGAGTGTTCGCAGATTTTGCAAAGAACACAACGTGAAAAGACGCAGCCACGTTGATGATAGTCATCTAGAGCTGGCAGTGGCCAGCGCTATAAATGAGGTAAGTTTATGAACTATTTTTTAAGTTTATTATTCATGTTTATTCATGTTATGTAAGGGGACATTTGTTATGAATGCAGCACAAAAATATTCAGCCTGCAAAAGCAAATATATTTGTTATTACTGATAATGATTGTGTCTTCCTTTCGCATTTGCATTTATTGTACATCTTTGCCAGGATTAATGAGAAGATCTGGCATGACATGTAATCTCAGATGTATATGTAACACTCTTTGTAAACACACACACACACACACATGTAGCTTTTTAAGATTTTGTTTATTTCATTTTTCACAATTTAGTTTTAAGAAGTAAGATTGAGAAACGAAATATAGGAAAATGTATTAATTCCTTCTTTTTAAAATCCGTCTTCTTTTTTCTTCATTTTATGACGGATATAATAAATTGAAAAACGATTACATTTTTCGTTTTCTGTTTTTTAATTGAAAACGGATTTGGAATGGACGGAAGATACCCTGATTTATTTCATATTCTTATTCCCCATTTTTAATTTGTGCATAGAAACGAAAATATGAATATCAAGTCGTTATTTGTTTTTCGTTTTGGTTTTGTAAAGAAATTATGAAATAAGTTGGTTTCCTTATTTCCGATTGTGGATTCTTAATTAAAAATTAATCGAACGAATGATACATGGATTACATGGGGTCCGTGTATCTTTTGGTCATTTGATTGTTTGTTTAATATTGAAAGTAGAAAAATGAGAAATGGCTCCTTTTTCGTTTTTTGAAAAAAAAAAAAAACGAAAAACAAGAATTCGGTTTAATTTTTAGTTTTTCGTTCAGCTTTAATATTCCATTTCTACACGTGGGTGGGAATTAAACGTCCCTTTTATGCTGATTGGTCAGACAAAAAAAGATCAAACCGTGCTGCCATCAGTCCTTCTGCAGTTCCGCTCGGCAGAATATTAGTCCTCTGCTGCTGCAGTTGTACGGATTCTTAAGCAGTTTTATTGCAACTACATTTAATCTTTTTTTTCACCAAACAACCAGACAAATTAATGGCTCGACACAACCCGCTCTGTGAGAGAGCTAGACAGGGCTTTCTTCTGTGTAGACCAGCAGTTCTTAAAGTGATAGGGGGTCCATGAAATAATTTGCTATAGCCTACCATATTTTCCAAACTGTAAAGTCACTTTTTATTATGATACATACTGATTTATTCTAAAGTGACTTAAATAATGCATATAACGTCAAATAACCTTAATGTAGACTTCTAAAAATAGGCGCGTCAAGTACTCACTGTGTATTGGTTCATGTTTGTGATATACGATGTTCAAGGAGACCGAGACGCGCTAAAGCAGCGCATTCTGTTGTTTTCTTTATTTTTCAAAGGCACGACATTTTGAATGTACATAAATAAAAATATACATTTTACCATATGACTATAAATGACAACGTATTAAATTATTTCCCCTCTTGAGAAACAAATCCAAGTGAACATCAACTAATACTCAATATTAAAGCTGCAGTACGTAACTTTTGGCGCTCTAGCGGTTAATAAACAGAACTGCGTGCGTCTTGCGGAAGAACATTGTAGCCGGAGCTACTTCTCTCTGTTTATGTCTATGGCGAATCACGCAGGTACTGGGCTACTCCGCAGCGGTACCTACCCAAACCAGTCTAAATAGTCCGAATATAAACACTTATTATAGGTGTACCGTAGTGATTCAGGACAAGCCAAAAACACTGTATTTTTAATTTGTGCATAGAAACGAAAATATGAATATCAAGTCGTTATTTGTTTTTCGTTTTGGTTTTGTAAAGAAATTATGAAATAAGTTGGTTTCCTTATTTCCGATTGTGGATTCTTAATTAAAAATTAATCGAACGAATGATACATGGATTACATGGGGTCCGTGTATCTTTTGGTCATTTGATTGTTTGTTTAATATTGAAAGTAGAAAAATGAGAAATGGCTCCTTTTTCGTTTTTTGAAAAAAAAAAAAAACGAAAAACAAGAATTCGGTTTAATTTTTAGTTTTTCGTTCAGCTTTAATATTCCATTTCTACACGTGGGTGGGAATTAAACGTCCCTTTTATGCTGATTGGTCAGACAAAAAAAGATCAAACCGTGCTGCCATCAGTCCTTCTGCAGTTCCGCTCGGCAGAATATTAGTCCTCTGCTGCTGCAGTTGTACGGATTCTTAAGCAGTTTTATTGCAACTACATTTAATCTTTTTTTTCACCAAACAACCAGACAAATTAATGGCTCGACACAACCCGTTCTGTGACAGAGCCTAGACAGGGCTTTCTTCTGTGTAGACCAGCAGTTCTTAAAGTGATAGGGGGTCCATGAAATAATTTGCTATAGCCTACCATATTTTCCAAACTGTAAAGTCACTTTTTATTATGATACATACTGATTTATTCTAAAGTGACTTAAATAATGCATATAACGTCAAATAACCTTAATGTAGACTTCTAAAAATAGGCGCGTCAAGTACTCACTGTGTATTGGTTCATGTTTGTGATATACGATGTTCAAGGAGACCGAGACGCGCTAAAGCAGCGCATTCTGTTGTTTTCTTTATTTTTCAAAGGCACGACATTTTGAATGTACATAAATAAAAATATACATTTTACCATATGACTATAAATGACAACGTATTAAATTATTTCCCCTCTTGAGAAACAAATCCAAGTGAACATCAACTAATACTCAATATTAAAGCTGCAGTACGTAACTTTTGGCGCTCTAGCGGTTAATAAACAGAACTGCGTGCGTCTTGCGGAAGAACATTGTAGCCGGAGCTACTTCTCTCTGTTTATGTCTATGGCGAATCACGCAGGTACTGGGCTACTCCGCAGCGGTACCTACCCAAACCAGTCTAAATAGTCCGAATATAAACACTTATTATAGGTGTACCGTAGTGATTCAGGACAAGCCAAAAACACTGTTTGGAAAATGGATTCATGGTGTACTCGCTTATTATATACATTTGGAACACAAAAAAGTTACGGACTGCAGCTTTAATTAAATAAACTGCTTTAGACTGCTGCATATTTCCTGTGCACTTCAATACTGGTCTGCGCTTGACAGTAGTTGCGTTTGTCTGCTTTATTTAACTAGGGTAACTTGTCAGATGTTGTTCTAAAGGCTTATTAGGCCTACCTTCTTTTTTTCGAAACACACACACAAAAAATGTCCTGCTCGCACTTACCCATTTAATAGCAGAGAATGGTGACTTTCACTTTTCATTCTTTAAGCGGATGCAAATCTGTCATAAAATAATCATATGCATCTCATGGCGTAGGCTATATTCCAAACGTTCTGAAGGTATACTGTAAGGTTTGGTGAGAAACAAACCAAAATAGCAAGTAATTACATTTATGTTAATCTTGTGTTGCATTCCTGTGTGCGAGTGCACAGGAGCTCGTGCCGCGCACAAGTGCATGTTTTTTTGAGATATCAATCATTTTTTAATTTGAATAAAACAAAAGACTACATTATAAAACTCAGAAGAGTATGTATTTTAATATCTCTGTTGTTCTCCTGTTGTCAGTCAGAATGATAGTTCCTGTGTGAACGTTATAGGCCTATAGCCTACCCAGAGCTTGGTAGTAACTGATTACGTGTAATCTGGATTAGGCTACATAATCAAAAATTAAGCACTTGTAATTAGAGTAAGTTACATTTTAAAATACTCTTAATCAGACTACAGTTGCTTTTTCACTGTGTATTGGTTCATGTTTGTGATATACGATGTTCAAGGAGACCGAGACGCGCTAAAGCAGCGCATTCTGTTGTTTTCTTTATTTTTCAAAGGCACGACATTTTGAATGTACATAAATAAAAATATACATTTTACCATATGACTATAAATGACAACGTATTAAATTATTTCCCCTCTTGAGAAACAAATCCAAGTGAACATCAACTAATACTCAATATTAAAGCTGCAGTACGTAACTTTTGGCGCTCTAGCGGTTAATAAACAGAACTGCGTGCGTCTTGCGGAAGAACATTGTAGCCGGAGCTACTTCTCTCTGTTTATGTCTATGGCGAATCACGCAGGTACTGGGCTACTCCGCAGCGGTACCTACCCAAACCAGTCTAAATAGTCCGAATATAAACACTTATTATAGGTGTACCGTAGTGATTCAGGACAAGCCAAAAACACTGTTTGGAAAATGGATTCATGGTGTACTCGCTTATTATATACATTTGGAACACAAAAAAGTTACGGACTGCAGCTTTAATTAAATAAACTGCTTTAGACTGCTGCATATTTCCTGTGCACTTCAATACTGGTCTGCGCTTGACAGTAGTTGCGTTTGTCTGCTTTATTTAACTAGGGTAACTTGTCAGATGTTGTTCTAAAGGCTTATTAGGCCTACCTTCTTTTTTTCGAAACACACACACAAAAAATGTCCTGCTCGCACTTACCCATTTAATAGCAGAGAATGGTGACTTTCACTTTTCATTCTTTAAGCGGATGCAAATCTGTCATAAAATAATCATATGCATCTCATGGCGTAGGCTATATTCCAAACGTTCTGAAGGTATACTGTAAGGTTTGGTGAGAAACAAACCAAAATGGCAAGTAATTACATTTATGTTAATCTTGTGTTGCATTCCTGTGTGCGAGTGCACAGGAGCTCGTGCCGCGCACAAGTGCATGTTTTTTTGAGATATCAATCATTTTTTAATTTGAATAAAACAAAAGACTACATTATAAAACTCAGAAGAGTATGTATTTTAATATCTCTGTTGTTCTCCTGTTGTCAGTCAGAATGATAGTTCCTGTGTGAACGTTATAGGCCTATAGCCTACCCAGAGCTTGGTAGTAACTGATTACGTGTAATCTGGATTAGGCTACATAATCAAAAATTAAGCACTTGTAATTAGAGTAAGTTACATTTTAAAATACTCTTAATCAGACTACAGTTGCTTTTTTTATAGATTACATATTATTCACACAATAGAAATAAATGATTCATCATTTATTGATTCTCTCTAATTCCTCTTTTTATCTTTTAAATGTTCCTTCCTAAAATAGTCTACCACTTATATACACTCAGAAAGTCTTCCAGTTTTGTGGACATTCGCACAGAGATCAGTCATTAGTCCGGTGCCTACACAGCATTTGACCAATGGATTTACACAAATCATTTCAGGTTTAAGAAGTGCTTCAACATTGCATCAACTACTGATGAACGCATTCATTTTTATTTGAATGATCACTCAGTAGGTTATTTAACCATGTATTATTATGCATTATTGAAAGGCTTTTGTCTTTCAAACTTATTAAAATGCACAAATTCTCGTTTTTTTCTTATTTGCAGACATTCTCAAACTCTTTGTCCTCTGAACCTCTTTCGCCTAACATATTTACTTTAAAGGGGTGGTCAATCAGCAATTGTGTAAAAGACAATATCTCCCTTTGCATTGAACTTTGAGCATCGTAACTTTGCAGATGTTTTTTATGCTCAAACAGCAACATTACATACTAAACTTAAAAAAGTGAAATCATAATCAAAATCAAATCAAAAGTTTCTGCCCTGCACCAGCCTCCAGGGCGCCCCCTCCCCCTTAAGATAAATGTAAAGGAGTTACTCAACACTAGATGAGCAGTCATTTAGAACAGTAATTTGGCAAATATAAGATTTAAAGATAAAAATCGTTGTGTGTCCCAGGAAGATGCCAAGATTATCTGCCGCAGAAAACAGCGGTGTTACCAGGCTCGGTGAGATTCTGATCCTGTGAAGAGGGAGTCGTCAAAAATGGAGAGAGTTAAGAGAGCAAGGGAAAGTCAAGGTAGTAGCAGACTTGACAGAAAAAGAGAAGCGTAGGAAACGTTCTTACTGGAAGTCAAGCAAGCAGAGCAGAATGTTAGCTCTATTTTTCCCCCAAGACTTTTCAATGAACTCTACAAATGGACATTGCTTCATTCAAGAACTTATTCAATAAACAATTTAAGTGGGTGCAAACTAGAACCTGTTCACTAAGCACCTGCAGTGTATGCAAACTTGTTCAATACCAAAAAAAAAAAAAATTGTTGTAAGTATAGCCTGTGATCTGTTGTTTCTTAGTCATTTCTCTACTTTCTCATGTCCAGTAAACTGTTACCTTTGTCAAGTAAGTTTCCATATGGTCAACTGTGTTACTGATGAGTTTATCATTTTCAAAAATACTCAGTTGCCTACTGTAGAACATGTTTAGTGTTAAGATATTACCCACTGTGTCCTTTGTCCCTCAAGGTATTTTTCTTTCAATACAGCATATACAGATTTGACTTATTTGAGAAAATGTGATGACCATTTAACTACTTTTGTGAAAATAGAGATCTATTATGCCTCTTAAATATTTTTTCCAAAAAGTATTAATGATCAGCTTTTTTTATTTTGGTAAGTGGATACAGAATCTGTCAATCAGTTCACTATTTAAATTCTAGGTATTTTTCCAAGCTATGAACAAATATTTATTTTGTCAGTAACATAGTTGACCGGAATATATCTAACATCTGCTTTTTGAACAAAAAAAATAAAAATAAAAAAAATACCAAAACCCCTGAAGAATAAGTACTTGATTTTAAGTGTTTTATGTAAGTTTATGTTTGGGTTTTTGGGAAAAAGGAAAACTTTTTTCTTCACATTGTCAAATTCCAAATGTACCCCTAATTATAGAATGACTGATTACCATTTATATTGTCGTAATCACATGTTGACGGGCCTGAATGGCTTGCTGGTTGAACTGCAGATACACTGGTCCTGGGTCGGGGTCATCTGGCGGTGCCACCACCTCACCAAGTGGTATGCCGTGCCTGTGCGCCACATTGTGCAGCACACCACAGGCCAGCATGATGCGGCACACTTTGTCAGGGCGGTATAACAGCATCCCCCTGGTCCTGTCAAGGCAGCACCACTGACATTTCAGCTGCCCAATCGCCCGCTCTACAACTGACCAAGTGCGATAATGGGCATCATTGTATCTGCGCTCTCAGTCAGTTTGTGGGTTGGTGAGGGGGGTTATCAGCCACGTCTTTAGTGGATAACTGCAGTCTCCTGATGGGCAGTTGAATAATTACATGCACAAAAAACAAAAATTTAGATAGAACCCTAACTTCAAATTCATCACTCACCAAGAAGTAGGGGTTGGGGGAAAAAATCGATACAGCATAGTATCACGATATTTTCTGCGGCAATACTGTATCAGTACATGGACGCCAAGTATCAATCTTTTATCATACTATTTGGTTGAATAACAAAATCAATTTATTTACAGTCCACTAGATGGTGGTGTTGAGTTTTTTTTAGGGCTGTGCAAAAAATCGAATGCGATTTTCATGCGCAGCTCGTCAGTAAAGCCGCTTCTGGTGATTAGTAGTAAATCTCCAGCATGTGCTTTCAGATGGTGCGGCATTTACTACAAACGCATTAGATTTTTTGCCCAGCCCTAGCTTTTTTCTAAAATCCTTTAATGCACGGCAAGCCGTTGATTATTCCGCTTATTCCATGGTCATTTGCCAGTATTGACAACTTAAAGCCATTTATGATGTTAGAAGCGCAAAATTTAACCGGAAGGGTAAAAATGACGGTTATTTTCGTCAGTTACGGCTCGTTAGCTCTAGCATTCTGCCCGCTTCAAATCAGATACAGAGATGAAATAGTGCGGTAAGACCACATTTATTTGAATGAATTATAGCATGTATTTCAATTAATTATCGATCGAGAGAAAGATGACAGTTGTGTGTGGGAATTACCTGCGTCTGTGCGTCTCTCTCTACAAGCAATGAAGCGGTTTAGTTACTTTGATTTTTCCTCATTGCTGAGGAAGATAATGTAGTGATCTAGTATCTATGTTACTTTATTAATAAAGGTCGCGGGGCAGCACCGACAATAAGTTTCTGTGTGTGCAAATCTCCGCCGACCTCTCTCCCTCTCACTGTGTTTATGTGCGAGTGGTGTGTGTGTGTGTGCATCAATTAAAGCAGCGCATTAATATAGAACGGTGAATAAACTGGCTTGGAACTACAAGGAATGAATAAAAGTAAAATACTAAGAGCACAGCAGTGCATATTATACCTGTTGTAGCACATTGTTTACTTTAAGAGTACATGTTATGTTTAATTTAAATGTAACATTTTAATGTAAGACAATGTTTTATTTATTTTAAATTTAGCAGTAATTTACTTTCAAATGCCCCAATTGCTGAAGGGTCTGCAAAGTTGCACTGTTCAAAATACCTGTAGTAGCACAGCAGTGCATACCTGTTTACATTTAATTAAGGTTGACTAGACTAGACTGTAATACAAATAGTTGAGTTTGCCAGGTGCATACATTTATGACAGGTTTTCATGAAAGTGTTGGTCAGTTTGTCTGCTTGACAATCCCATTTTGCACGGCAACAATAAAATTGAAGTGAGATAAACAAACTGAGAAATGTTTATTTTTAGTTAAAACAGATGTTGCCAAAGTTTTCGTTTGGGGACATAATTTGAAGTTGAAAAAAAGGTAATAAATTGCAATATATCGCAGAATATCGCAATATATTTAAAATCGCAATAATATTGTATTGGGCCTCTGGTGATTCCCACCCCTACCAAGAAGCCACCCATCGCGCACCCTGCCAGCTTGGAGCCTCATCCCAACCATGCTGTTTGTAAGGATGTATGAATCATGGGTTGACCCAGGCCACCTTGCCACAATATTTGTTAGGCGCATTTGTGCATCACATATTATCTGCACATTTATTCAATGGAAATGTTTCCGATTTACATAAATTCTTCTTCAGATGGCGCCTTTCTAGCAATGTGTGTGCAGACGATGGCTCTGATTACATTGTAACTGCCTTTGGAATAAATGTGAAATGCTTAAAAACACTAACTTGATGAGATTCATACTTTGCTTTAATAAATAGAATATTGATTACATTGTTCATAAAACAGAACATCAGAAAAAGAAAAAAAAAATCTAAGCAATGTTTATTTAACCAAGAAAATGTGACTGGGACATGAATTTACATTTGATTTAAAAAAAAACTCCTCGTTTCAGAACACCACCGGTAGTAAGTTTTTTTTGTGTGTCTACACTGTTGGCAGGTGAAAATCTTGTCATGTGTGAGCTCTCATGTGAGTCTTGAGGTTTGCTTTTTTTATGAAAATCTTTCCACAGTCATAACACATAAAAGGCTCATGTCCAATGTGAGTCATTATGTGCCTCTTAAGGTGATTCCTGTCTGTGAAACTCGTTCCACACTGATGGCATATAAAACAGCTCTCTCTTAAGTGGATCTTCATGTGCTTATGAAGGCTTTCTTTATATGGGAAACATTTTCCACACTTATCACATGTGAAAGGTTTCTCTCCAGTGTGAACTCTCATGTGAATCTTGAGTTTTCCTTTTTGATTCAAGGTTTTTCCACACAGTTTGCAGGTGTAAGGCTTCTCTCCAGTGTGAATTCTCATATGACTATAAAAGGTTGCTTTATGTGGGAAACATTTTCCACATTGACCACATACAAATGGCTTCTCTCCAGTGTGAATTCTCATGTGGACTTTAAGGTTTCCGTTTTTTCTAAAACTCTTTCCACACTGTTGGCAGATGAAATTACTTGTAGCTCCAGTCTTCTGAGCTCTTTTTTGAGAGGAAGTCTTTTCAGTCTGCAAACAACTAAAAGATTTTTCTCCAGTTATGAAATCATGATGTTTAATATCGTTCTCTGCCATTTCATTCAGATCTCGACTCTCCTCCTTCATTGTCATCAGGTCTAAGTCGAAAAGACAGATACATGATAACCCTAGTTTAATGGCATAAAGCAACAGACATCAAAACATTTAGACATTTAAAGCATCAAAACCAACAATACAGTTCTAAGCAGAGAGATACAGAGATAACGGGCTAAAGCATTACAGTGTCATTGTCACATTGTGGGGTTGTGGGTTTGGATTTCATCTAGCCTCCTTGACCATCAATACAGCTCAATTTTCATTACCATTTTTCACTGTAAATTGACCAACAACCAAAACCAATCATATACAATTATTTATAGGTAATATTGACCTCCTAATGGCTGACAACTCTGATTTGTGTGCTGAATTCATGACATTTTACATTTAAGCATTTAGCAGACGTCATCCGCCAGAACGTCTTCCGCGTACTACAGTCAGCGGAAGCAGGGCCGCGTTATCCTAATGGGCAACATGGGCTGCAGCCCAGGGCCCCGAACACTAGGGGGCCCCCCGAGTCAATTCTCTTTTGCATTTTATATAGGGTTGCCAACCGTTCCGTATAATACGGAATCGTCTCGTATTTAAGGCATCAGTTTGTCCCGTATTTGCAGGCATACGCCCTATGACCACCTAGAGTAGACCATACAAATAAATAAATTATTATTTTCCCAAAGCATTGTTTGAATCGTGGAAGTGGAGAGACCGGGGACTGAGGCAGGACCGGCGGAGCAGAGAGCCAGGGCGGAGCCGGCAGTACAGGTGGAGCTGAAGACCACCAGAGCAGACGGGGCCGAAGATCCCTCTGGCGGAGCAGAAGACCACCAGACCGGAGCAGACGGAGCAGAAAACCACCAGAGCCAGACAGCAGACCACCACGGCGGAGCAGAAGACCACCAGAGCCAGACAGCAGACCACCACGGTGGAGCAGAAGACCACCAGAGCCAGACAGCAGACCACCACGGTGGAGCAGAAGAACGGGGACCTTCATGGATTAATAGTGTTTTCAAAGGTTCATTGATACCCTTGCAAAAAAAAGTCTAACAGTACACAGTCCGGCAGATCTGAATAATGAGCAATGGCTAAATACTCTTGAATATAGCCTTCCAGTGATCGTGTGCCCTGTCTAAGGGCTAACAATATTCTTGCCGTATCCATACCTGGCCAATGTCCATCCGAGAAGCCGCTGGATCCCTGTGTGGCCGAGTATTCTGTTACGGAGCGAACGAGACGTGAGACGTGCGGATCCATATGCAAGGCTTTATTCAAAGACATGGTCAGAAACAGGCAGGGTTGAACACCAGCAAAAAGATATGTACAGGGCAAGACACAAGAGTATTCCTAGGGCTAGCGTGGGTCTTCGATCGGCGAACAGAATCCAGAGGGCTTGACAAGAGTTTTGATTTCAGCAAATCAGTTCCAGCGAACGCACACAACCTGACTAATATTCATGAATCCAGCAGCTCATTAATCCTTGGTGCGTTTTATATTGTTCTTAGTAGAATTCGTATAATAATATTATTATTATTATTATTATTATCTTATCAGTATTATTGTTCGTGTTTTTTTTTTTTTTACAGAAACACTGAATGCAAGCGATTTTCAGTGCTGGAAATCCATTTCCTTTACTGAAACTTACACGTCGTCATGGAGAGCGCAGGTCATGGTTGCTTAGCAACGGCAGACACAACGGGCGCGCAAGCTACCGAGCACTTTGGAAAGCGGTGCGGCTAGCGTTTTAGGCGCGACTGGCCCCTTAAATTCAAAATTCAAATGCAACGTTTTTGCATTCAAATATGGATTTTTATTTTAAATTCGATGAATATTCGAAATTCGATTTTTTTTTTGACAGCCCTAATATGGACCTAACTGTATATGATCTAGTCTCAGTCTGTCTGAAAAAAAATCACATTACTAAAGGTTCATTGAAAGTTTGTTCCTCATATTTTTGGTGTGTGTCTTAATGTGAACAAGATGCCACATGTTTGCTGCTACATGAAGTAGAGAAGAAACACTCAACCTATATCAGCTTCTGATAATACATACATTCTGATAATACAAGTCATAACAGATGGTTTGTGCACAATTTGTGTCTTTGATTTGAAGTGTTTGTCTCACAAACATAGTGGATTTAAATCTATTATGCATAATTATAAACTTACTGGCCATGTTATTTGCTCTCTGAAGCCCTTTAAATAAAGAACAATTATAGACACAGCATGCAGTAACTATAGCAAGCTGTCGGCTGGAGAAATGTTTTATATTACTAGCAGACTGATGTTTTTTCTGCCTGGAAACAAAGTCATGTTTACAAGATAGGGAGTGCTTTTGAGAATGAGGGAAAAAATCACTCATAGACAACAAAAGTTGACTGTTCACATTTCATGGCTTACTTTATATAAAATGTTTTGATACTGTTGCATAAGTGATAGAATTATTTTTGGGGCGTTTTAACAAGGATCACATGAGTGAGTTCAGCTTTGAGAATGAAAACCAAACTGTTTGTTCCTCAGTATCTTCATGTTTGACTCTAAACGTTTCTTCAATCTTCATGTCTTCACTCTCCTCTTTAATAAACACCATCTTTATAATAGTGCGTCACGTGGATCTCAGTTGATTCAGCAGGAGTTTTTCTGTGTCTGAACACTTTGTCCTGTTTAAGAAAAAACATGAACAGAAAGAAAAAATAAATGCAAACTAAATCTCTGGGTGCGTCTCAATCAGCTCCCTAGTTTAGTAGTCAGTGCACCGGTGAGGGAGTCAGACAGAGTGATAATGACCTTAAATTACCTGAAAAAACTAGCACTCAAATTAATAAAGGGACACAAATTATATATAAAGTTCATATTAAGATTTATGTTGGTATTTACTAATTTGTAAATTATATTTAATAAATTCCACTTTTATGAAAACGTTTGCAGTTGATTTGTAAATGTCATTATTGCATTTTCACTGTTTTGAGCAGCAGCTGTCGTCAGCGTGCGATGATTCGGTCTCTCCGATTCACTGAATCATTTTGAGGAGCGATTCAATTGACTCGAAAAAGTTTCGAAAAGCTCCGTTTATTTTACTACTTGCCAGAGACTGATTCGTGTTTATGATAAACTGATTCATGATATAGGGAGAGAAATTAGACGCACCTTTTGTACTCATAGAGAATAACCTTCATTATGTCACTAGGTAAAGCATTACAGTGTTACATTCAGTAAAAAAAAATAATTTCACATATAAATATATATACAATTCTCTAAATGACTTGTTCTGATTTGAACACTTTAAACGATTAAAAGCACACACCTTTCAGCCGAATCACAGACGCAGGAGCGCGGCGCAGCCTTATGACGTCACATCGCCAGACCAAAATAAAAGTCTTGTTCGCCAAAATGAAATGATTTTACATTGGAAAACTAATATGAATAATAAGATATACGATGAATTGAAGAAATTAATTGCAGAGCTGTCAAACGTCCAAAAGGGCTATCAATATTTAACTCCAGTATCTGGTCTTCAAATTACAGGACTGGAAAAAACTTCTGAATATTACAAACTCCTAAAGAAATTGTAGATTCAAATCAAGTTTGTGGTTGCAGAGAGATTTAACCATGCATTGATTTATTAACTGATCCTAAATCCTTTTGACAATGTATTCATCTTATTCTATCTTTTCTCCCCATAATATCAAGACAATTAATACGATTTCCGCTTTATTTGGTAAAGCGGATTTAATTAAAAGCCCATGACAGTAAAGGATTACATAAAGTTGTTTTATGTTAAAATTATTTAGAATATCTGACAATATTTAGTATTGGATATACACAAAAATAGAATAAATCAGGATTTTTTTTCACAGCACTGTACACAAGCATTTATGTTCAATAGTATTTATCCCATCCAAAGTGCACACACACAGCAGTGAACACACACACACCGTGAACACACACCCGGAGCAGTGGGCAGCCATTTATGCTGCGGCACCCGGGGAGCAGTTGGGGGTTCGGTGCCTTGCTCAAGGGCACCTCAGTCGTGGTATTGAAGGTGG
>NW_015536547.1:451198-452585 GCF_001515605.1 Sinocyclocheilus anshuiensis
CCATTAGGCCACGACTTCCCCTGTGTACATTTAATGTACATTAAAAAAAAAAAATACAAATATGAAAAACTTTTGAGGATTTACGAAGCTGATGACCATTAAATGCGTCATCACAGTCTTGTGAAAAGGGTCCATACTTAATATCAGTTTTAATAACAGTTTGCTTGTGGACTCTTTGATTCTCTCTGATTGACTGGAAGGTATGCATTAAAACAATGAATGCATAGATAGTTTCAATCAATTCAATCACCTTTCTAAATGAATGTGCTATTTTTACTGTAGCACACACATACTGTCAGAACGCTAGATCCAATGACCTGTAACCAAAACAACTAATGAAAATTAACTGTTATTTTACCCTTCCAGTCAAATTGTACTCCACAAACATTAAAGGGATAGTTCACCCAAAAGTTACAATTCTGTCATTAATTACTCACCCTCATGTCATTCCACACCTGTAAGACCTTCATTCATTTTCTGAACACAAATTAAGATATTTTTGATGAAATCTGAGAGCTTTCTGACCCTCTATATGCAGCAACGCAAGGCCCAGAACATGCAAAGACATCACAATTCAAGATTTATTTTAAGCATACTATATACCTGTGGTGAAAAGTGTAACTGAAACTTGAGAATTTCTGATTGTTTTTGTTTGTTTGATTTTCCAGACTACATCCAAAATAGTGTTAATATATCTGAGATAAAGCAGTCATAAGAACCAAGCAGAATGATGAGGATAAGCTCTTCAAAAAATGAAACCTGCCTGAATATTGTGGGAAGAAATGTGCATGATTTGTAAAGAAACACTAAGGGCCCTATCACACACCCGGCACAATGCGGTGTCTGGCGCGACGAAAGTGTTTTTGCTAATTTCAGCCCGACGCAGTTGTCATTTTCACGTCCTGCGCCACGTTGTTTAAATAGCAAATTCTTTTGCGCCCATTTGTGCACTCATGGGCGTGCTGGTCTGAAAACGAGGTGTGTTCAGGCGCATTGCTGGCGCATTACTATGTCGAGGCATCTGAAATAGTCTGAGCCATTGACCAACAAAAACATGGTCTAAAGTCTGGCGCAATATTTTTTCTTTGTTATTTAAAGAGCGCGTTAGTAATATGCGCCTATAGGCGGGTGAACAACGTGCGTACACTTTGCTTATTACACACACAGAGATGTGCAGCAGCACATAAACATTTTTAAAAATGAAAAATTTAATTCCGCCATGTAAATAGCGAATCCGTCATGATTCTGGCTCTTAAAGGAAATGGGAGATGAGACTGCTTCCCTTTACAACAGTGAGCGCAAGCTACATTAAAGTGATTATGTTTTGAATATGGATATTTTTCTTACAAAAACGCATCGATTCGCTACAGGAGGCCTTTGTTCACTC
>NW_015536547.1:452666-452938 GCF_001515605.1 Sinocyclocheilus anshuiensis
CACCTAGGATGACTTGAGGGTGAGTAATTTATGGGCTAATTTTCATTTTTGGGTGAACTAACCCTTTAAGTTACAATTTTCATCTGCTCAAGCAGAACATTAATGTAATCTTGTGCTTCAGCAAGGCATCTCTGGCTAAAACTAGCTAACATTAGCATTAAAGTTAGTGAGTCCATGCTATTACAAACCTAAATAGCGAACTGTTCTCACGTCATGTACCATGCAGTGAAAGTCAAAAACACATAAACGAAGGGCTATATTAGAGTGCCTCT
>NW_015536547.1:453503-454783 GCF_001515605.1 Sinocyclocheilus anshuiensis
TAATCTTTAGCCCTATTCGGACGGGACTAGTTTTCTAAACTACGTTTGAGTTTCGATTCTAATCACCTGACGTCTGCGATTTTCATGTACCAATTCGGACGGGACTAACATCTCCGTGTTTATTACAGAGGTGGGGAGGGTCTGTTTTGTACATCTGGGCGTTTCAGAGACCACGCGCTCTGTATGCGTGCATTGCGTATAATAATTCAGATTGATTACCATTAGTATTATCACACAAATACCATGGTGACGCTAAATGGCTAGTTTAGCAAAACCATGTTAATGTGTGGTTACTTTAGTTTAACTTTTTTTTAGGGATGCACAATATATCGGCCACCATATCGGTATCGGCCGATAAAGTCTATATTTTATTATTGTTATTTTTTTTATTATTTCTTTGCCGGTGTTACGAGATTTTTGGTTTCCGAGATGTTCGGTTTCAGTGGGCGGAGCATACATGAATATTCATAAGTTTCCCGGACATGCGCGTGGAACCAGGTGGAACTGAGAATTTCAGTTCACGCTCCTTGTATCTCAGCAGGTTTAATGGTATATTTTAAAAAAGGTAAATATTTTACAGCGTTGCACAAACCTATGCCTAAACTACATTTGTTCATCATTTTGTAACAGTTTATAATGTTTTCATTAGTTTGCACGTTTTGTGCAGTCGTCACTGACTGAATGATTGCAGACATTCAGCATACTTAAGCTAGTTGTAACTTACTTTGATTTCAGTTCGTTGTGTTGTAGCTTGCAATGCTTTAAAACTGGGTCTGTTGTTAGCTGTTTTCATTTAAATACAACAGCTGAAATAAACTTGTATTTGTGAATCGTTTTTCATCTATCCTGGTGTAATTGTTCTTAAACTGTTAGGCTTAGGCTGTATTTACAAAATGAATAGGAATCCAAGCCCACATTTAGTGTCTCATGATCATTCAGAAATCATTCTAATATGTTGATTTGCTGCACAAGAAACATTTCTGATTATTATCACAGTTGAAAATGGTTGTACTTCTTAATGAAGTGTGGAAACCATTATACAGCGACAGGATTCCTTGATGAATGGAAAGTTCAGAAGAACAGCATTTATGTGAAATATTATTATTTTTTTTTTACATGATAAATGTCTTTACTGTCATTTTTATTAAATTGATGCATGCTTGAAGAGCAAAAATATACATTTCTTTAAAAACAAACAAAAAAATTCATAGTAATCCTAAACTTTTGAATGTTAATGTCATGTATCAAATGCCAGAATCAAGTGAAGAATTGTTTTTTTT
>NW_015536547.1:454830-461525 GCF_001515605.1 Sinocyclocheilus anshuiensis
TCTCTTGTCTCCTATGTTGTCTTGTTTTGGTGCATACATCTTTTTAGTTTGTAACAAGGATTCAATATTGATTCATGCTCAAAATTCAGGAAAACTTTACTTTATTAATCGCATCCTCCATGACTAACATTTTCCTGGATTTTGAGTGTGAATCACTATTGAATTCATATTTTTAAAAACAAAATGTCAGTCTCACATAATATCAAACATTCACACCAAAACACACATACACAACAAAAAGAAAACAAGTAGATAGAATAGAAAAAGAATAGAGAAAGCTAGTGTTAGAGGGTCAAATATAGATGGAAGAGATGTGTTTTTAGTCGTTTCTTGAAGATGGCTAAGGACTCAGCTGCTTGAATTGAGTTGGCAGGTCATTCCACCAGTAGGGAACAGTTTATGTAGAAAAAAAAAGCCTAATTAAGATTATATATGTTTATGAAACTTTATGACTTAGCCTATAAGTAATGTTGCATGAGTGTTTGTTGTGCATCAAAATAGACCATGCATTTGTATCAATGATCAACGTGTATCATCCAGGTACAGTGCAACACATGGTCAAAGAACAGATGACACAGAATAACATCAGTGTAGGTAGCAACATTTTTTAAAAATGTTTAATATTTTACATTGGAAACATGAAAAAAAGATAGAAATTTCAGCAACATGTTTTTGCAGCAGTGTATGATTGTATCATAGTTTACAACCAGACAGCAGATAATTCACAACCAGACAACATGGAGAATGTTGAACGGGGTAAGTTAAGACATGGATCATCACACCAGTATACAAAAAAATGTCTACAGATACGTTTATATAGGTTTATTTCATTTGTTGCAGGCAGTGATGTATTCAAAAAAAATGATAACAACTAATAACAGACACAGTTTTAAAGCATCGCAAGCTACAAATGAAGAGCACAAAGAACCGAAATCAATGTATACAACTAGCTGAAGTTTGCCGTGCTTTATCCTAACATTACACAAAGAAGAAGGGACGACTGCACACAACGTGCACTGTAAACTAATAAAAACATTATAACCTGTTAGGAAATGATACACAAATGTAGTTTGTGCAACACTGTAAATATATTTACCTTTTTTAAAAAATATATATATATCCCATTAAACCTGCTGAGATACAGGAAAGCGTAATGCTGCCATCAAAGGTTTTGAGTAAGTAAACGAGTTATGTAAAATGTGCTTTTATTCAGGTGCCGTTGACTCTGAACGTAGTAAATACTAACACTTCAAGCAAAGGTCTTAATGCCTTCTTTTTATGCTTGATTTCTGTGCATTTATTGTGACGGAGCAGGGACTTGAGGGCAACATTTCTGCCGCTCAAGTCAAAAGAAAGTGGGAGAACAAAAATATAAAGTAAGATTTTTTTTTAAATTAGTTCACCCCAAAATTTGAATTAGTTCATGATTTGATCATGCTAATTTTTTTCCATGTCATAGTAATGCAGTAATCTAATGAATGTAATTGACTGTCTTGATATTGTGCTTTTCAGACCCGGGATATCCAACAAAGATATCGAGGAACTTCCCCTCGTGGTCGGTGATGGCCTGCAGCTGAACAGAGTGGAACAGCTTCCTATTACAATAGCATGGGGCATCACTTGCTGGTGGCTTGATCCGGATGTGGCATCCGTCTATTGCACCAGCTACCATGTGGAAAACTGGAGACCCAACAGAGGTTGTGTGAGAAAAACACAGACGTGGCAGAATCAGACGGGATTAAAATCACCAAGTACGTCTAGCCCTATTCGGACGGTAATTGTTTCTCGGGGACGTAAGTGATTTTCACCATTTACAGGGGGTAGTTAGTGATTTTAATTGCCGTCCGAATCCAGGATGTCTGTGTTTTTCTCTCACCACCCCCGTAAAAATCCCCGGCCGAATTACCTACTGTTGTTTGACAAACACCAAGGTCGTGTGGTAATTTAATTGCCGTCCGAATCCACATCTCTGAGTTTACGAGAAGAAATCGATTCAAAATTCAGCGTTTAAACGCTTTTTGAGCACTCACGAACACCGTAAAGTAACGTAGCCTACTTCAGTGTAATTTGCATACATATTTGCGGTTTAACGGCGGCTTGCATCCAAGAGCGTTGCATTACCGCCACCTTCTGATGGTTCTTTTGCTTTCCTCACCTCCTTGATTAACTATAAAAATAGCTGATCCAGGCCTTCCTGTTTCAGGATCTTTCTACCCATCTGTATAAATTTGAATATAGTCTGTATTTATCATCCACATATCTGTAGTATTCAGCTACAAGGTCTATACTATTGTTTATCGTTTTGATTTGATGTAATTCAAAATCAACTTCCATGGTTTCAATCTTCCATTCTGGAAAGTCAGGCCATACAATAGTTGGGCAGAACTCTTTTTCGCTCACCCCCAAATCTCTAGCTGTCTCATCTCCTATCCATCCAAAATTAAACTTTGGCGCCCTTTCCTTTTCCCAGCTAGCTTGCAGTACCCTCTTAGTAGGATGTCCATCTCTATGTCCCTTTAGATTAATCCAATAATTTTAGCCTATTTCTGAAATGCTGGAAAGTATTTAAAATAACAATACTTCATAACTGCTCCACCACAGCGACTGGGAGCAGAAAGAGAAGAAAAGCACGTAAACATTCAAAATGGGTCTTTATTATGGCAGCAGCAGGTATGCAATACAATTTTAAAATGTGTATTATAAACAGATATATATCGCGTACAATTATATACAACTATAGCATGTCTATTTTCCTATTTTTAAACAGGAGATTAAAATAATCAAATACTAAATAGGATTATATATTATAAAATATGCTTGGAATAATAAGAATACATTTTACATAATAATAAGTAGTTTTAAATACATTTTACACAGAATAAATTAGTAAATAAAATTCATTTTATTTACAGCAGACAATCATGTGACTGGCCACGTGAGTAGCGCGTTCCCGGGTTCGTAGGATCTCAGAACTCACTCCTCCACTGTGAATAAATCGCCAACCGAATCCATGAGTTTTATCACTGAGCTGATATGTACATTTATTTTTACAAACGTCCATATGAGAAACAATTACTGTCCGAATCGGGCTTGTGAAACACAAATTTCTCTAACGACCCCCTGTAAAACTAGTACCGTCCGAATAGGGCTTTAGAGTACCCCTCCATATTAATCTGGTTAAATGTAAATTAATTTAATCTTACTCTGCAGTATATGAATGGTGTTGATCTGGGATGTTGTCATTGCGATTGTGACGACCGTAACATAATTCTCCCGTTTGCATTGTGATTGTATTTTTACATATTTATTTTAATATCTTTTATATATCCCTCCATGGCATATTTAAGTCCCACTTGAAGGTCCATCTGTGTCCCAAATTGATCAGAAACACCTCGGAAGAAGGTTTTTACTGACAGCTGTCATTGTAAGACAGTGAGCAACTCCGTTTGTTTGTCCGAGTGAGCAACAGTAACTAAGGGGTGGTCAATTACCGATAGGTCAATTGCGCCACCAGGTGTTCCCGATTGCCGCTCCTGTCACGTAGCAACAGTGCGAGCGGAGAGCTGCCATCCTGAGATGTTATTTGTTAATTGAAAATGACTATGGAGCCTGAATTGTTAGTTTTTGACTGTATTTATTATACTTTACTGGAGGAAATGGTCGTGATGTTTCACCCCTGGCGGCACCGGGTGATGTATTTCAGGCTTAGCCAAGACCATGCAGGTAACTTAAACTGGTTTGCTGCACCCCAATTCAGAGGCAAAGTCCTTAATTACTGAATTACACGTTATATGTAAGTATTGGGTTTGGACTTACTTGAATATTGTAATGATATGAAAGAAATATAAAATATAAAGAAGTTAAATGTTGAATTTTATTTGACCAAATGTAGTGTCGTGCCAATTAAACACAAAAGACATGTATCCCCAAAAACGGAACTTTTTAATCTCAAAGAGCGGCGACAGAAGGTTTAGCACTCACTCGGAAGAGTAACCTCTAACAGAAAACAGCCCAATAATATAATAACATAGTCCCCTCTTGTGGCCATTATGTGAATTGCACTCCAACAACTATTGCAGTAAGGATACCACATTTACTCCCCCCCTAATTTTTAAAGGCAGTGATTATTAAATATACTAAAATACCCATAAGTAACTTTACTATTTGAAAAATAAGATCCAGTGATCAGTATGTCATCAAGATAGACTGCAACATGAGTTAGTCCTTGCAGCAACCCTTCTATGGTTCTTTAAAATATTGCGGGCGCCGAAGCCACTCCAAATGGAAGACGATTGTAGGTGAACATGCCCTTGTGGGTGTTAACTGTGAGATATTGCTTGGAATTTTCGTCCATTACAATCTGACTCATATCCAGCTTTGAAAATGATGAGACCCCAGACAAGGTTGTGAAGAGGTCTTCCACACGTGGAATGGGATATTGTTCCAAAGGCGATGCCTGGTTTATGGTGAGCTTATAATCTCCGTATAGTCTAATGGAACCATCAGGCTTGAGGATGGGAATGACCGGCGCTGCCCACTCTGAGTACTTCACAGGAGTGATGATGTTTTCGTTCTGCAGTCTGTTAATTTCCGCATCAACCTTAGACCGCATAGCAAAAGGTACAGATCTGGGATGATAGAATTTTGGCACCGACCCCGGTTTAACATGTATCGTCGCTGTCATCCCCTTAAGAGTTCCTAATTCCTCTTTAAAAACTTCCTCATGACACTGCAGTATTTCTACCAATTTCAGTTTGAGGGTATCCTCATTTTCCTTTATTCTCACATTTCGGATTTCTCTCCAACACAGTGTTATCTGTTCCAGCCAGCTTCTGCCCAGCAGATTAGGTCCTTCTCCCTCAACCACGATGAGAGGAAGCTTTTTTTTTCTGTTGGTGATACATGACGTCCACGTAAGCAGCTCCTATCACCTTAATAGGCTCACCTGTATAGGTTTCCAGCTTTATCTGTACAGGTTTCAACTCAGGGCTCCGTGGTTCTTTCCATGTGGCTTTGAAGCAGGTTTCGTTCATGACTGTCAGGCCACAACCTGTGTCTAATTCAGAATTCACATTTTGTCCATTGACATTCAGTTCGACTGTACACGGTTTCACTTTTTGTAACTCTGAACAGTCCATACTGCCAAGCTGGTATATGAGGCAACCCAAAGTAAAAGAATCCGCGAAGCCATTTTCAGCATCATTTACTTCCACTTTATTTGACTTGTGCCGTTCGAGAATCTCACAATATTCCTCCCAGGATTGACTCTTTGCATCAAAAGCTGGCAACGTTCCTATAGCTGCCATTTGCCATATATTTTCCCTCACCTCAAGCTTTTAGAACGACATCCGCCGAAACTTTCACCTCACAACAATCTTCTGTCATCCACAACTGTCCAGTCATCATTTTATGTTGTTTATTCTATTATTCATTAATATGTACATAAATGGACAATCGTGAATGGACAGGCTTTCAACCGTTTAGTTTTATGCAGTTAAATATAAAAAGTCCACTTACAAACGTTACTGCCGCTCGTCAATGGCAGCTGTCACAGTTGCTATGCAACAAGAACAGTCCTCCGTAGGCCGGACCATCCTTAGGGGGGTGCAACTAGTGCGGTCGCACCGGGCCATGTGGCGAACGGACCGAGGGGGGCCCCTCTCCCTACCTTGCACCGGGCCCCGCGTCAGCTAAGGACCGAAGGCTAGACCGGTTCGAGTCCTTCGGAAGCAGCCTTCGATATCGGATGCAGTTGTAGTTAGCAACTATCTGTTAAAATTCTAGCAATAAACTTTGTTTGTTTCATTTGCAAAATAACAAAGTGGTGGATTGTAACGAAATGTCCCACCCTCCCTGCAAATCGCCGTCCAAAGCCACGCCTCCTGAACGCATGAACGCACACAGATCAGACGACCAGAGACAACATTACTACAATACATCATGTGTTCTTCACCGGTGAGAAAACTTTATAGCACAGTTAGTAAAAGTACTACAACACCAGGAAGGAAGGTCAGGTTGTTGATGTTTGCCTGCCATTCTCGCTCTGTCTGCACAGCATACGTGAACGCGCTGATGATGTATCCTGTCTGCGTGAACAGGGTGCGCAGAGGTATGCAAATACATATGTTGACAGGCAGGTAGGAAAGTCAATCAAAATGTTCGGAACAAGAGTTTTGATTGGACGAACATTTCTTGGTCCTTCGCCTTTCACAGAATATATAAATACATATAAATAAATTTAGACCACTTAACTTAATGATATCAGGACGTGAAGAGATTTTCAACCAGCATAACAAAAAATGTTTCTGAAGACAATCTCCTATTGCACTTTTAAGTATTCACATACAAATGTTTTTTTCCCCCTCTCACAGGACAGCAACACTACAAAAATGTGGTCTTTTACAATATGATGCACTGTTGTACATATAAACTGCCCAACAGTATATATAACATATTCATAAGTAAAATGCAACATACACAGTAGTGCAGCAGTAATATTAAAGCAAGACCATCTTATATAAAAGGTTTTACTCTTCATACCTTAAGTATATTACAATATGTAAGATAATGCATTTAAATGCATGCAGTTTTTCCTCAATGCACTATTAGTAGTTACTGAAAGTACTTTACTAAAGTAACTCAATATTTCTTCCACCAATTACTTCATAGCTCTACGCAATTAGTCCTTTCCGTCT
>NW_015536547.1:462041-462424 GCF_001515605.1 Sinocyclocheilus anshuiensis
CACAATTAGTGCTTTCCTCATTTCCCTAAATCAGACCAGACCCCTGTACTGCAGGATAAACCTGAACGTCCCAGTGCTGAACAGTGGAAATATGCACTCAAACAGTCTGGAGACTATCCCAGATGATGCCCCACTGGCAGAGGCCGCACCAGGCTTTCTATGGCAGCCCATCCAGGTCCAGCAGCACCACCAGGGTCTGCCTGCTCAGTTGAATGAAAGCATACATTATTATTATTTTTTTCCCCAGTCTGTTTTATGTGTTGTTAAATTGAATTTTTATGTTGTTTTTCTGAGAAATTGAATTGAAGTTGAATTGAAGTTATTTTGTAATTAGTTGTAAACGGAGGGCGCATTTGAAGTCGCTTTCAAATTGCGGCAGCTTT
>NW_015536548.1:0-2302 GCF_001515605.1 Sinocyclocheilus anshuiensis
CTCGTGCTGGGGCTGGTGTTGGATGCCGATTTTGGAAAGTTTTTGGTGGGATTTTAAAAAATCTGAAATTCGCTTTTGCGCCATTATCTCCTTGTATTAAAGTTAATCTTGTTCGCATTCTGTACCGTTATACCACGCGCTAGCGTCACATGTTCATGAGGATTAGGCTAATCATCCCAAGTTATATTACTTTGCCTTCACTCCCCACAGAAGTTGTTATTGTGCATCTTCCCATAAAATTATTCTAAAATGTTACTAAAGCCGCAGTCACACTAGACTTTGAGCATGCGAAATTCGTTCGGACGGTGCTGCGAAAGGGGCGGGAGCAGGATATGACATCACGCGCCAAAATATCCTCACTAGTCATAATTATTTTCTATTTAAGTGATTACAATCAGTCACAAGTATCGTTAATCAAGTACACACACGCACACATACAAATCTGATGTAATAAAAAAATCACAGAAAATTACACGTTTCACTGTTCAAACGTACCATTGGCTCCTGTTTCCCTCGCCACCGCAAACCAAGCCGCTTCTCTTTTGATGTGATTTTTGTAATCTTTTAAAGTTGTGTTGTATAAAACAGGATGATGCGACACTGCTAAAATTAGCGATTCCTCCATTTCTGAGAGGTCACTTTGTGATGTTTTGATCTTCTGTTGGTCTCACGCATTCACGTGATGCGAATTCGCAGGTCAGAGTTCACCAAACTTGAACTTTGCTACGTAGCGAAATGCAAAATATCTTCGCACGGGCTTGCGTTTCCGGTGTTGTGTAATATTCGGTTCCCGTGAAAAACTGTTCCAATGGGTGGGGTTAGTACGAATATTCATAGATTCGTTCTGCGGTGGGCGTGGCCTTTTGAACTACGAACAAGCGAATGGAAAGGATTGTGTTGTATGTTCTTCAGCTCATGTGTGATGAATTATTTTGAAAAGGCAATAAAGCCGAATGTTCATACGCCCCGTTTAGATGTACAGCTGTTTATGTTATTCACACAATAGGCTAAAATGCTCATGGTTTCGCATGTGCTTTTATCAGAATGCTTTATCATGGCCATATGACAATGTTTTGCTGTGTAGCTTACGTGGATGATACTAAACACCAAGCACAGCACGAATCGAACACATTTCTGTCGTTCCTCGTTTTTTGTCGTTTATTTTCAAGCTGTAAACTGTGTCCCTAGTTGCTGTGTATTTTGCTGCATCATAACTTTCACAACTTTTCATAACTTTCAGCGACTGCAATTAAACTCAAATGTCGTTAGATGCATGTTCAAATAAAGATTTTTTAATGTTCTCTGGTGTTGTTTTGTTGCCTTTTTTCGTGTTTTTTGTCAAGAGCCTTGTAACAATTCAAAAAATAAATAATTAGCAGCTGAGACATGTTGTTTATGGGTGTTTTCTGAGAGCTATAATGCAATTTAGAGAGACCAAAAGGGGGAAAAAAATAATTTTGTATGTATACTAAACACACACACACACACACACACACATAACTTTTCCAATTTTATTCATGCATAAATCAGAATCAGAATGAGCTTTATTGCCAGGTATGTTTACACATACGAGGAATTTGTTTTCGTGACAGAAGCTTCCACAGTGTAGAGTTAACTTTTCCAATTTTATTCATGCATAAATACATGCAGCAATGCATTACACATTGTAGCCATTGTCAGAATGCATAGACATTACAAGAAATTCATTCTATTCGAATGTAATTATATAGCACTTTACAAAACACTTTGCATTGTTTTAAAGCAGCTTTACATGAAGAAGAACGCAAAACCAGGAAATAATTAAATATATGGAGTCCAGAACAGCACAACCAGAACTTTCTCTGTGAGAGGTTGGCATCCAACTTGAGCTGGGGATTATATGGGCATTCTGAGGTAAAGTGGAAGGGCAGACAGAGAATAATTAGCTGCAACTGCAAATAACATTTTGTGTTATTTGCATTTGATCTTGTACTATTAAATAGTAGATACAGGATGGATTTAGTAAAGTCTGGCTAAAGAGATGTTTTTATAGATTTAAGTGATGACTTACTAATCAAATGGTGTGTAGAAATCCTATTACAAAATTAAACAGGGCCTTGGCATCCAGGACAAACAAAAACATCTTTTATATTGGGTTGGTTAACACATTCCCAGTGAAACCACCCATTACAGTAGTCACACTGAATCTGAACAAAACAATAACATTATAGCATGTTTGCACGGACTCTCCCCGTCGTCTTATATAATGCAAAACTTAATCTAAAGGCAGTACATTTGTTTATTACTGTACAATCCATTATCT
>NW_015536549.1:0-4093 GCF_001515605.1 Sinocyclocheilus anshuiensis
AGTTCGCAAAAGTAGGTTTCTGACAAAATTCAAAATGGCGGAAAAGTTTTATAGACGGAAATGAAATTGGAGATAGCCATTTTGTTTTCATTGAGCCAAGGAATCCAATGATATAAGACAACTGAGTCTACGACAAACGGTGTAGGAGTTATGAGGGCTTTTGCGTTTTTGATCGCTGTAGCGCCCCCTATTGGCCGATTGGACCGGCTCTTTGCGCCTGAGTAGCGAGCATGACTACTACCTTTTGACCAAGTTTCAGCTCTCTAGGCCTTACAGTTTGGGCTGCACGATCAGTTTTAGGGAAGAATAATAATAATAATAAAAATCCTAACAATTACAATAGGGTTTCAGCACTACGTGCGTGCTTGAACCCCTAATAATATTTAAGATTTGATAATTGTTCTCTTATTTACTTGTCTGACTTAAAAAATGTTTTCGAAATTTTAATTTGTGCACATTTCTCAGCAAATTCTGGTTACTTGTAAATAATTAACTGACGGTCATAGATATGTATAGGTAGATTCCCCATTCGACTGCCCCAAGCAAGTAGATGCGTCCGCCATTTTTAACGGTCAACTTGACTTGTGTTTTTAAATGTATTAACTCAATATTACAAGTTTTGAAACATTGGTAACTTTTAATGTTGAGTTAGCTAACGCGCTCCTCTTGTTGTATGGTGTTAGTAGGTCTACACAACAACATGTTGAGCTCTCTCGGCCACCGCACTCAAGGGTTCGCAGACCATCGGCTGTAATGGTGAATGACGTTAAGTTGCCCCTCAGAATATGGCGGATGGCTTACGTATAGTGGCCCATAGAAACAGTCGCCATTGAGGCATCTACGTATACATATCTATGCTAGTAAGGATGTAAATCAATATTATTTTCATCATGATGTCATTAACGGAAGGGAACCACTGTGTTCTGCTCTTGCTGTTGTATTCCTCTGTGCATCTATTCCAGTTAGCCTAATTCCAGAGCCACACTCCAGCTGTTGTGTACCAAAAGCAATTTCTCCTGTTACAATGAATCTCCAATGCCAGCAGAGCACACGACAGCAGACGTGAGTCCTTTGACGCAGATGAGGCTCAGCTCCAGGTCGCTGCATCGGGCTGCGAGCGGTCGCGCAATTTGTCTGATGCAGATGGATGACCTTGTTCCACTGAGATGTTCTTCAGTTTCACAATTACCACAGACTCCATGTGTGCAATTCAGACAGAGAACGAGCGGACAATCTTCCCTCCCTAAGACAGTTCATTTGAGTCACTTGCTCAGAAGGAAAGCAGCCTTAAGAATCGTCTTGTTATCTCTTAATTATCTATGCTTTGATTTACGGCACTAAGGCAGACGGCACACAGCGAGGCCCGGGGGAGTTTTGAAACACCTCTAGCGAGCTGGTAAAAATTAATAATTGTTCTCAAAGGCTGAACCTCCCTCATATTAGCTGAAGTATTTCATTTGCAGTCAATGTAAGAGAGGGAGTGTGTGAAAGATTAAAAGGAAAATGAAAATTGTGTTGAATATTCAACCCAAAAGGTTGCGAGTTCGAGTCTCAGGTCCGGCAGGGATTGTAGGTGGGGGGAGTGAATGTGCAGCGCTCTCTCCCACCTTCAATACCACGACTGAGGTGCCCTTGAGCAAGGCACCGAACCCCCGACTGCTCCCCGGGCGCCGCAGCATAAAAGGCTGCCCACTGCTCCGGGTGTGTGTTCACGGTGTGTGTGTGTTCACTGCTGTGTGTGTGCACTTTGGATGGGTTAAATGCAGAGCACTAATTCCTAGTATGGGTAACCATACTTGGCCACATGTCACGTCACGTCACGTTTTTTTTTTTTCACGTTTTTCAGAAATGATGGAGTGTTTTGGCTCCCTTGAGCGAATTAGATTACAAATTTATTTCACTGTTTTGCAGCCGGTGGCTAGGTTTAATTCTAAAGAAGAGGAAAAGAAGTGAGAGTTTATTGGTCTAACAATGGTTCTATAATATCTGATTTATGTTTTAGAGTGCAGGTAATGACCTCTGTAATTTCTCAGGAGATATGCTTTGTAACCTACCTGGTTTTTCATTGTTTTGCTATGTTGGTCGGATATTTTAACATAATTGTTTGACATTTTGACAAAAAAATTGTTGTGCACAACAAATTTTATAATGAATAAAATTACAACACATAAAATGATAACTTGTCCCAATAAAAACCTCAGATTATATAGCTGACTCTTATTTTACCAATTGTAGCTAACAGAGTGTGTTAAAAATGTAAAAGATTGGATGACCAATAATTTTCTCCTATTAAATTCGGATAAGACAGAGATATTACTTATTGGACCAAAAGACAGTACACCGAATCTCGTGGATTACAGTTTGCAACTAGACGGATGTACGGTTACTTCCTCTACAGTCAAAAATCTGGGTGTTATATTAGATAGCAACTTGTCTTTTGAAAATCATATTTCCCATGTTACAAAAACAGCATTCTTCCATCTTAGAAACATTTCCAAAGGGTGCCGCGACTAAAAAAAGGTTGGGAAACACTGGCCTAAAGGATTTGCATAAAAATACTTTGCATGCAAAACTGGATCTTTCATATCCACCGAGTGACAGCAAAACCAGACTTCTGAAAGAAATCAATGACCTTTTATTTGAACAACAGATAAAACCTGTAGTTAAAAATATCCTAAACTTCAATGATACGCTTTGTTCACATTTTTTTACCACACGTGTTGCAAAATATAAGAATAATGCCACTCCTTTAGGTAAATAGCCTCTCCGAGCTTGTAGTGGAACAACTGTGGGCTATAAATGCTGCAGCAGTGTGGGCTGTTTTTCACCGGAGAGTCGCTAGGTACTGGCAGGTTTGGTTTCATATTGCTGAGAGCAGAGAAAACAACCCTGCTGCAAAAATAACTGAAATCAAATCATGTTGTTCGCTCATATTCCCCATTGAGACCCCTCCTGCAGCCAGCAGTTGCACAACAGACCGTTGGTAACAATCTGCTTGGCTGGAACAAGAGAAGACATTCAGTGCCAAAAAACACGGCCTCCTCCTGTCACTCTGACAGAAAACAGAGTCTGACCATACACAGGGCAAAGAGGTGGAGGATATGACAATGGTCTCCCCGAGGGCTGTCAATCAACTGAGGTATAAACTTGTGGCATCTACACCTCTGGTTGTACTGGCGGAGGGTCAGAGGCGGTGACTGAGCGCACTTGGAGCGCCACAGATGTGCCCTCTTTCTACTACAGTGATGCTGTCTCCTATTTTGATCCAAAACTAAAAATTGATGGTGACGGTACATTCCATGACAGAGAATTTATATGGTCATATTAGTGATAATACTACCAGTCATGTCTGCGCAAGGATTTTGATTCACAATTTATTGGTTTTCCTATAACAAAACATACTTACAGTCGCTGATTCAGAAGCACCAGATTGTCATAGCAAAGTCAGAATTGACCCTTTTTTTTTTATTTTTTTAGAAATAGCCTTTGTGCACAGCCAGCCTTGTACTCTTCTAGGTTCAAAAAACTGTTGTCCATAAAATGCGATGCACAAATTCGAACATCTGGGTTGTGCTGTTCTGTTGTAAATAAATCTTAACCAATGATTCCTAATTGCATCTACTTCCAGAAGGCCAAAGCTAATATTTCCACATAGTGACGTAGATATGTGGGGGTGTGTTAGAACTAGCCATTTTAGGAGGGCGTGGTTAACTCTTAACTTTTATAAAGAATATTTCTTTGGATTTGAGACTTTAGTCTTTGCAACTTTACAGATCTTCTTTATGCACCAAGAGGTTGTAACACTCCAAAGAGAAAGGAAAACTTGAAATCGCATCATATGACCCCTTTAAGCAGACAGTCTACTAATACTCTAATGATTAATGAAGATATTTTGAAGAATGTGTGTAACCAAACAGTTGCTGGTAGCCATTGACTTCCATAATATTTTTTTTTCCATACAACAACTTGACATTGAGTAAATGATGACAGAATTTTCATTTTTTGGGTGATCTATCCCTTTAATTATGACTTCCCTTACCAAAAAGTAGTATACTTCAAGTTTATTTTAGTAAGTATACTTAAGTAAAGTTCA
>NW_015536549.1:4291-4414 GCF_001515605.1 Sinocyclocheilus anshuiensis
TAAAAGTGAAGTATACTGATAGTTTACTAATTAAATACTTGTAGTAGCATTTTTAGTACACTTTGAAGTATGAAGTATATAAACTACTAGTTTAGTAGTTTTATACTGCAAGTATACTCATAC
>NW_015536549.1:8265-24976 GCF_001515605.1 Sinocyclocheilus anshuiensis
TAGACTTTTTCTAAGTATAAGTCAAGTATACTTAAATGTCATTTTAAGTATATTTCTGAGAAGTACATAAAGCCCATTCTGAGAAGTACATAAAAAGTAGACAAAGTATACTTTCCTATTTTTAGTTTAAAAGAAGTATACGAATAGCACACTTGAATAAACTTCTTTTTCGTAATGGTTATGACTTATGTTAACTTGGTTACTGATGGTGAATCAAGATTCAATAAGTAGTCTGGTGTTTGGGAACACACATAACCATAAAGATATGTGGGTGTTATCAGTAGGCTACTCTTTAAATGACATACAGCATAGACTTCTTGATATGTGTCCAATCTGTGTCACAGGTAGCTGGTGACCATGATCCTCGCTCAGCAGCTTAAGGTCAAACAGTTAAGCTGTTTGGATTACCCTTCGTGTTATGAAGTTTAAGCACATGGAATGCAGGCTCTTAAATGATGTACACCACCTGTGAAGGACCACGCTTCTTACCTCCACAAATCACAGCCATGTAATCCTGTCAACACTGATAAACTCGCTAACAAACACCTCTAATGAGATCAAAGCCAAGCTGTACTTAAACACCCGACTCTCACTTCTGATTGGCTGCTAAGGTTATTATCAATCTGCTAGCTCGTGCTGTGTGCCAACTGTGTCACTGTTGCTCATGAAATCAGGGCTGTTGCCGCATGATTGAGAATGTTCACTTTGACACATCGTGTTCTGGCAAAGCACCTGCAGTACATAATGAAGAAAAGCTTTCAGATACCTTCTGCTAAAGTCAGGTTTTGACCTACGCTGCAGTCTCTTTAGACACAAATGACCAAACTGAAACACAGCCAGTGAAAATGTACCGCAAAGCATGACACGGCTGTTTGAGTCGGATTTCTGAATGTTCTTTTGAGACATGCAATGGAAAATGTCCTTCGAGAGAGAGAGAGAGAGAGAGAGAGAGAGAGAGAGAGAGAGAGCATATTGGACATGAAATCCTTTTCTCCTGCTGTATCTTTAGATACAACCATGGCATTAGATATTTGTGAGCATATGTGCAAATCACACACACAGACACACAGACACACACACACATGCACACACATTTATCATATTGATGACTTTCCTTGGACTTATATCTTCTACCCCTAAAACCAACATTTGCAGAAACTCTATACATTTTTTTTATACATTTTACAACATTATTCCTCACGGGGACCATCAGCTGGATCCCAGAATGTATGTGATTTTTTCCTATCCTTATTTTATTTAATTCATAATGTAACAGTACATTGTTTTAAGTCAGAATATCAAGCTGAAATAACAAATGATAATTAGTTAAACAATGTTATGTTCTATCTGCTTATCTATTTACATTTTTCTGCATATTCCTTTTTTTGTTCTTTTTTTTTTTTGGTCAACTTCCTATTCTGCAGTACATTTTAGTGTCCACATCATATCAAGTTAATAAAATGGATAAAATATTTAATTCCAAATTTTAAAGATTGGAAATCATACTACTTAGTTTTCTTTCATCACAATTTCACCACTGAGTGAACATACAGGGTGACTTTTAAATCATTTCACTACTTTGGTTTCAGCAGATGCTGAAAATGACATGGTTTTTGGTGGGAAACAACAGCATGAACATCAGTAATAATTCTGTGATTTTTTTGGGGTGGCATTAGTTAGGCTGCTGAAAATTTTGGGCAAAAAATACTATAAAAAATTAAAATAGGGAGAGAAAATATGCCAAAAAATAATAACAGAACCACAACTTTAACAGACTGCCACAGATATTTTGACGTGGAAATTATAAGGTTTAGAAAATTATCCAAGCCAACTCATATTTAATCTAAAAACAGGTCAATGGTGCTTGGGGAAGGTGCTTGGGGTGGGGAAGTCGTGGCCTATTGGTTAGAGAGTCGGATTCGTAACCCAAAGGTTGTGGGTTCGAGTCTCGTACTGGCAGGGATTGTAGGTGGGGGGAGTGAATGTACAGTGCTCTCTCCCACCTTCAATACCACGACTGAGGTGCCCTTGAGCAAGGCACCGAACCCCCAACTGCTCCCCGGGCGCCGCAGCAAAAAAATGGCTGCCCACTGCTCTGGGTGTGTGTTCACGGTGTGTGTGTGTTCACTGCTGTGTGTGTGCACTTTGGATGGGATAAATGCAGAGCACTAATTCCGAGTATGGGTCACCATACTTGGCCACGTCATGTCACTTGTATTATCCAAAAACAGTTTCAGACTTTTTTTTTTATTTTATAAATTGCCATTTAGAAGTTGCATTACATTTATGTATTTATGTCCAGATGTTTTTTCCCCCCAAAACAGCTTTGCATCCAAGGTATACATTTTGTCATGTACTTGAACCCATAATCTCAGTGTTGCTGGCGTTATGATCTACCGGCTGAGCTGACAAAATCTGTTCAAACTAAAAAACTTAAAATTTTACAAATTGAACATTCACTCAGGTGTTATAGATATCAATCAATCAATCTGCAGCTATAAAGTCTATAAAATTACCCTAAGATTTAGATATGCTACAGTACATCCCACAATCTCAGTTTCAAAATCCCTAACTAAAAATGTCCCAAAAATGTCACGAAGGTACAAAATTAAGATGGCTACAAATAACTTTGACAACTCTAGGGGGTCATGACACTCCTGTGTGTAAACCACAGAATAAAAAGTTCCTGGCATCCGAGCTGTACTTCCAGGCAGAGTAAAGTCAGCCATTCTTGTGCCATTGTCTTTCACTGTGAGAGTGTAAATTGATCCAAACACACAATACTGTCCAGAAAACACACTGACACTTCAAAGGGCCGGGCTCTCGGAGGCCAAAGAGCCATTTCACACCTAATCAAGTCAGCCCGTAATCCGGGCTGGGCCTGGGCAGATAACACACTTTGAAATAAGGAGGTCCACTGACGGGAAAACTCACAAGTCTGAAAAAAGGATTCTTTCATTCAGGCTCATACATGCTTATTCCGCTCTGCTTCATGGTTCAAGTTTGTCAGGCTCTGCAGTGTCATCATTGAAATGTCCCTTTTCCCCTCCAATTTAAACTGCTCTAAACAAAACTACAGTTTAATTTCAGCCTTGTTTACACCTGGTATTACCATCAGTCACGGGTGAGCTAATAACACTGGTCAGCCAATCTAACATGCTTCTCAAACATGTGGCCACACGTGATCATATTTTGTTGTAGGGGAAGGTCTTTCATTTCATGATACATACATCACTTAAGTCAGCATGTAAGATTGTTTTTTAAAAGAACTGTATACATTAAATCAGCAAGGATGCATTTAATTGATCAAAAGTGACCGTAAACACTTTTATATTGTTTAAAAAAAAAGTTTTTTAATTAATAAATGTTGTTCTTTTGAACTTTCTATAATCAAAGAATCCTGAAAAAATGTTTAACGGTTTCCACAAAAATTCTAATAATATTTCACAATTTTACTGTTTTTACTGTATTTTTATCAAATAAATGTAGCCGTGTTGAGCATGAGAGACTTTCAAAAACAAAAACAAAAAATCCTACCAACTCCCAAAAATGTTGAACTGTATTGTATATACATTTTTTGGTCTAAACAGATTTTTCAGATGTTAAAGCTGACTAACTCTAATAAAGATTGTAATTTGGATCAAACTGTGACACAATAACCCTGATTTAAGTGTTTTTCCGTTTCTGAACAGATCAGGAATATTAAGCTGGAATATCGATACGAGGTAAAAATGTTTTGATCTTTATGAGCCAGACGTGCCATTATTTCAAGTAATTTCAAACTAATTTTCAGTTTCAAACTTCGGCAGTAAACATCTAGTAAATAGCTGAAAGGTTGATAAACTCCAGACATAATTTTGTAAATACACATTAATGATGTTTAATATGCAGATTGTGTGGTTAAATCAGAGGAGAGTTGAGTCCCCATTCAAATCAAGGGGACCATCTGCAACCCATCAGCGATTTTACACCCTCTAATGTGGTTCAAATTGAACTGTGGCACTGGACATTCAGACTTCCAACACCAGAGAATCAATAAAAGGCAGTTGTGCCGTGAAGGACTGCACAAATTGCATCTGTGACAAATTCTTGTTTGGATTCCAGCTGCGCTCTGCTTTCCAGCGCTTACTTAATACAGTACCACAGATATTGCAATACGTGCTATATACACAACCCCATATAAGGCACATAAATAGTATGAGCAGTGTAGCAGAGGAGTTTGATAAGCCTTAAATGTCTTCTGAAACTAAATATCTCAGGTGAAGGTCATGTAGCAAACAGGGTATCTGTAAAGCACAGTGAATGGGGCCAGATTTCAAGGGCTTACCCTCTAATTCTCAAGGTTAACATAGGCGTACTCCTGTTATCTGGACCACATTAATCATTATATGAGTTGTGAGCTATATTAGGAGAATCACTGTGTGCTTGAACATATTCACAGGGGTTTAAAAGCAGATTTTTAAATTATTTTTATGAATAAGAAAGGCAAATACATCAATTGGATTAATGTTGGATTAAGTTTTGTGAGAATCACATGAAAGGCCAGAATATGTAAGTACAGGAATAATGGTTGAAAAACATATTTTGAAGTTATTTATTTATTTTATTACAGATTGAGCACAAATGTCTGTGGATTACAAGCACTTATAGGCATGGTGTTTGGGTGTTCATATACTTTTGACCATATTAGAAACATATTAGAGGGTGTAAAATCGCTGGAGGATTGCAGATGGTACCATTCATTTTAATGAACACTCACTCTCTACTGATTTAGCCTCACAATTTGCATATTAAACATCCTTAATATATACAGTATTTACATACAGACAGACAGATAGTTTAACACCTGAATAAATCAAGGTTTTTAACAAATCGACTGTGTCAATGCTTCAATGGCTCACTCATAAATGAAGCCAAATGTATTATTCCTGAATGAATCTGTGTTGTTGAACGAATGGGTTGACTGAATGATTCAACTGATTCATTTGTCACTACCTATTGTCGTATCATTTTAATTTGCATTAACAGTCATGGAAAAATCAACCACTAAAACACAGGACATCCGAAACGAATCGATCTAAAAAAAAACATATATCTAATATTAAGAAGTCTCTTATGCTCTCCAAGGCTACATTTATTTAATCAAAAACAAAGTAAAAACTATAATATTGTGAAATATTATTACAGCTTAAAATAACAGTCTATCATATATATATATATATATATATATATATATATATTTGAGAATGAATAGTGTTAGTAGGTGTGTCAAACTCATAAACCACTGAGAAAAGTGAGAGATAACTTAACAGAATTGCAAATACTTCCTGAAGGCCCAAAGTGTTACAGAACAGATGAATGAATAGCAAAGGTTTTTCAGGAAATGAAAACACGGCAAGGCTTATTCAAAAATTTCATAAAACATTGGTCCCACTGGCAGCTTGAAGAAAGCCAATGAATTGCATGGAAATTTACGTGTTCTTTGAGAGTGGCCCATGTAATAACCTCAACCCAGGAGAAGAAAACAAAAACAAAACCATCTGAGGCCTGACAGCGCGCACGTAAAGATTCGCTTTACAGAAGAGGTAAATATTTCAACAGAGCTACTTCATGTGCCATCCTCTGGCAATCTATAATAGATAAAGCATTTCATTTCACCAGGCCGCTTTTAAAAAGTAGGAAATTATATTACAGCAAATAATGCTTTTTCCAGAGTGTTGTGATTACACTTGAAATTTTCGAAAAAGGACAGTGCAATCTGCATGAGGAATAATGCATTTTTCTTTCCCCTTTGAGACCAGCCTTACAATTCCAGCCTGTCTGTAATCTTGAGAAATCATTACTCTCTGCTAAGATCAATGCCAGAGAGAAACCCGTCTGCCGCTGTGGCGTGCGGCACCCGGCCATTTTGAAACAACCTAGGGGTAGCGCTAACTGCCTGAATATAACTAGAGCAACCTCAAGAATCGTTAGACCTCCAGACCTTTAGTGGTCATGCAAAATTCAAACCGTCAAGATGGAAAAAGAAAAAGAAAGATATGCTGAGACTTTTCCCCCTCTGGCAATAATGTTACTTTCAACTTTCATCACCTTTTAAGATCTGCCATCAAAAAACGACCCCCCCTTTTTCCCCCCTCTCCACATCTCCAGGGTTGCTTCTCAAGAGTTACAAGGGGAGAAAAATACAGCAATTAGTGGAGATCCGGGGCAGGACCAGAGACGGCAAAGCAGGGACGATTAAGCTGTGGGAGTTTAGGAGTGGGCGGCGTGACTCCGGTTGAAACTTTTTCTGAGTTTCAATTGAAATTAGATTGATATGTTTAATTCCCCTGCCATGCCAACAAAGTAAGATGCCATCGCTGGTGCAATTTCCTCTCAGATGCTTTGATTGCCGCCTGTGTCAGGCCATCTTTCAAAAAGCTTTCTCTAGATGGACTCCGTCGACTGAAGTCTTTATGAAAAAAAAAAGAAAAGATTCATGAACCACGTAGAGACCGCTTGAAGGTCTGCTCTAGTTTCTTCAATCACTCTGGTGGTGTGTTCTAACAAGGGCAGTGTGTACTCTTACACGCTTAAATAAAAAACAACTAATGTCCAATATGCTGCCTCGGGTTCAAAAGAACACTAAATTTAATCTACCAACAGAAAATATCATTGTGCACACACCCTCAAGTCATAACCCTTATGAGAGTTCATGAGAAAGGTGGCCATGTCAGATTCATGAATGAATCATTCTTTTCAATAAATTCACTGACTCAGATCACAAAACCGATCAGAGTGATTCTTTTACAAATCTGACTCAGTGACTCAGTCAGAGTGGTTAATAGCTCACTGGAGAAGATTATTAATAAATAATGACTTAATTTTTCTGTCTTCTGAATTGTATGGCTTCAGGAGACTAGCGCACAAGATTTCTAGGCCACTTTTATGGTGATTTTGCAAGTTTGAAAGCTCCAGAAGCCATTTATTGTAATTGCATGGACTACAATATTATTCATATACACTGGTCAAAATATTACATTTGTTTTCGTGTTCCAAAGAACAGAAAATTGTTTGCAAGAACATGCTGGTGAGTAAATGATGACAATTTTCATTTTAACTGAACTGCCTTTTTATTATTTTGTACTGTTCTCTGAGGTCCACTTTTAATGTTATCAAGATTTACAATTATGTTGAAAAAACATAATTTAGAAGTAACAGGCTATTTTCTGTCCTGTTTTGACTCCCCTCATCAGAACACTCTGTTTGAATAGGCGTGGCGGATTGTAGACTGGTAAGTAAACGCCCACTGCTATGATTGGCTAACAGCTGTGTATGTTTGACAGCCTACAGCCTTCACAGATGGACGCATAAATACTCATACATATCAAACGATCTGTAGACAGATCTGTAGGCAGACAAAAATAAAGTTCATCCACTCTTTTCTAACGTTGGGATCAGAAGGAAGGCAAGCAGAAGGAAGGCAATGCAAAGACTGTTGTCTTGTTGTCTTCGGAGCCATCTTTATCATTTGATTTCTGCGTCGACCTGCGTTTGCCTCTATTGTTATTCACCTACTACATTTGCAAATCGGTGGGCAGGGCTAAACAGGCAGTGATGTAGAAGCAGGCGTTGATCTTCTTCTGCGGAGGCGGGGTTTAGCCACACTATTACGTCATAAAGTGGCACATTCCACAACCTATCGTTTTGGCAGATTGGCTTCAATATAAGCTGTTTTTAGATGAACAAAAAAGTTTTGAGTTCTGAAACTTACATGATGTTTTTATAGTACCACGACCTCTTATACAGTGGGTACGGAAAGTATTCAGACCCCCTTAAATTTTTCACTCTTTGTTATTTTAAAAGCAGCTTAAATGTCTTGATTAAAAGGCAGAAAATATTAATCAAAAACATCAGAAACACATCTGGAGCACTTTTATGGCTCTCCTAAAAATAAAAGCAATTCATTATGTGTGCCAAAAACCAAAAAGCAAAAAGTTTGAAAAAACACAGAGGAGGACAGCACTACTTATTAAAATGCCTCAGGGGACTCTGGTTTCCAATATTTGAGGTGTTTTTATGCCTGGGAGTGCATTGTTATTTTTGACAATAGTACTACAAGAAAGCTTCTGACAGAGAGGAAATATTACACAAAGAAACAAATCAATGCATTCAAGTGCAAAATAATCAGAATTTCTTGAAAAAGTGCTAGGGGGTAATTGTGGAGGAAACAGTATGCAACTTTCAGTGTTAAATGAGCCTTGAAGATCCAAATGTCAGCTGCACCATCTGACAGTGTTGCATGAGATCACTAGCTATTGGAAAACCAGCAGAGGTGTGGGGCTGATGTATGATCGGAATCAAAAATTGGGTCCATTTTTGGGTCCCAATATTGAAACTGAATGATTTTTATAACTTTCAGCTCCATTTATGGTACTTGGTTATCTGTATGTGGACGAACGCTGCACTAAAATACTTCTGACAGTGTTTCCTGCAGTGCTACTGTATCTACAGTACAGTGGCAAAAGAAATGACATTTGAGCTGAGTTGTCAGTTTTAGCTTGCAGTTTAAATTGACTATGATGAAAGACTGGGTGCTGCAAAGTCATATAAAGATCATAAACAGACAATAAATTACTCTATTGCCTCACTCTCACTGGTTTAAAACCGGTTTGTTTAAATTAATCTGTTAAAAAATACTACAAAAATCAGCCCTGAATATATGAGTTATCAGTCTGAACCTGCATTATAGCTCACTGGGAGCAGAAGAATATATGTTTATAAGATTATCATTGTTTAAATTAATAATTTAAAAAGACTCAAAAATCAGAGCATACACTATTATAGTTTGGGGTCTGCAATTTTTTAAAATGTTTTTAAAATAATATTACAACATAGAAATCATTTTAATATGCTGATCAAAGCTGAATAAATAAGCTTTCCATTGATGTATGGTTTGTTATGATAGGGCAATATTTGGCCGAGATACAACTATTTGAAAATTTGGAATCTGAGGGTGCAAAAAAAAATCAAAAATATTGAGAAAATCGCCTTTAAAGTTGTCCAAATTAAGTTCTTAGCAATGCATATTACTAATCAAAAATTAGCTTTTGATATATTTACAGATATATTTTAATATATCAACTGACAACAAACTTTTGAACAATACTTTAGTGTTATCAGTTTGAATCAGAGTAGCGACTCGCTGCAAACAGATGATTCTTTTGAACCAGTTCTTTTAAATGAACTGGTTAAAAACCCAGTCTGGATCATTTTGAATCCGTCTAACAAGTCACCGACTAAATGAATCAGTTATTCTGAACACTTATTAAGTAAAATGTACCATTACATTTACATTATGTTACACCCTTTACAAGGGTGTATAAAGACAAGCCAGGTTGCATGAGGTGAATCTGAACAGACTGTGTGTGAAAATTACCTACAGAAATTCATTCAAGTCATTGTATAATTCACAAACACGTGAAAATCCGTGAAAGCACGGATGCTTTCAAGTGTCAAAACAGTTTATCACAGTTCATTCAAATAAAAAAAAAAAAACATGAAATAGAAAGGTGCTACTTTTGCGAGCTGATGGAATGTGTGAGGACGTGAAGTTCATGTCACTTCACTTCTCTGTTTCCTCACTTCTGCATAGACATTGACATTCTGTTCACAAGCTTACAACAGTGGTTCACATCACACTGAGTCATGTCACACTATTTTTCCCAACTAGTATGCTGACAGAAAGACTTTTGGGGTGAAGATTATGTAGTAGATTGTATTAAGCTGATGAAAACATACAAACCGAAACAAACAGCCAGGACTGTGCTTTGCTGTTGGTCGATTTAACTGAGTATTTAGGAAAGTGGTGTTCAGGAACGCTGTTGGGGGCGGAATGCACCTGTGTGCTGACGGAGGTAGAACAGGGACATTATTACAGACGTGGCTGACAGCCACAGCTGCCTTCCAGATGTTTATACATTATACAACTACATAAATGAAGTATCTGCTCCAATTAACCACAGTTTGCCATTGTCATTTGTAGTTTCAGAGGATTCTAGCTTTTTTTTTTTATCACCCCCATGTGCACTTTCTCCCCCTGACCCTTTGTGCCTATGTCTTTCTGCCTATACAAGAGCAGCAATTGAACTGAACACATTTAAAGGAATAGTGTAGTCAAAAATGAAAACTGTGTAGTTGTTTTGCCCATGGACCACTAACCATGACATGAGGGTGAGTAAACAATGACAGAATTTCATTTCTGGCTGAACTATTCCTTTAATAAAACACCAGAGACCAAGCCTTTGGAGAGGCAGAGAGAGGACAGCTCATTCCACCGCTAACTGGGAATGTCGATGGCAGGGATTGTGTGCATGTCCAAGCATGTGAAATTACAGCCCCCTCCCCCATCACCCGTCTCCGTGACCCACCTGAACTTGGCCTGATCTACTCCCATACCAGCAGAAAAGCCCCACATCCTCATCAAAAACCGCTGGAGGCTGCAGATGATGAATAGGGGTGCTGGATCTATTAAATCCCTGTAACAGTTCCTTTTTAGCTCTTCAGATTCCCAGCACTCCCGGCATGCTTAGCAGTGAAAGACGACGTGCTAAGCTAATGCTCTCGCCGCCGCAAAGCAGCTTTGACTCTAATCAGGGAATACAATATGTCACCCTTTTAAACACCATGTATGTAAGCCACTGAGAGCAAATATGAAAATACATGAACTGGCAATTTTATCGGAACTGAGGTGTTTCTGTGTTCATAAAACTCAGTACCGTACCGTCCTGTCTAATCTTCCTCTACCACTGACCTTAACGAAATACATTAACAGACTGATGACCATAAAGACGATGTGTCATCAAATATCTTCTTTCCTTTTACTGCAGATGTCAGCCTGTGTCTTTATCAGGATGCTCAATGTATTACTAACATTTGAAATATCTCCTTTCATTGCAATAGCCTTGCATAGACAAAAACGGACTTACATTAAGCTTGTGATGTTCACCAAGTATTGTTCAAAGGATCTTCTCTGAGGACAGAGAGCAAATGAGAATACGGTGGTAACAGTGTTCTTTCAATTATTCATTATCAGATACGTTTCACATAGTCTAATCAGTTAGTTTCACAAATAATAGCACTAAATTAAATGAAAACAAAGTGCTTTTCTGTTTCATATGCTTAGAGAATACAAGATCTGAAGCCACTTGTTTATAAAGAAGTACCGCTCAACAAGCGCACAAAGTCATCCCAGTGAATTGATGAAACCATTTTTAAGAAGACTGAACTTGCTGTCTGAAAAGCAAGACCTGGAAACGTGCCACTCTGAAGCAATCAACGATGTGCCACTGTAACTGCAAATTTACAAAATGGACTCTTTAATAATGGTGCTAGAAAAACACTGTTCAAGTTATTAAGTCGTTTTTGTGGTTAGCAGTATTATTAACACCTCATAGCACTGTATGAGTAATTTTACACAGCGTGCTACAAGCTATAAATTATAGTGTACAGAAAAAAAACTCTGTGTGACACACACACACATGCAGAGCTAAAAAATAAAATAAATGTTTCTTTTTTAATTTGAAGTACTAAAACTGAAATAAAATAAAGCTAAATATAAAACTAATAAAAATACTTTATTATGTATTATTATATCTATTTTATTTAAAGCATATTACAAAATGACTAAAACTAAAAATATAATAAAAATATAAAAATGTAAAATGATAAAAATTGCTGAAATGTTCCCAAGTCCAGAGACGTAGCAAGGAGATCTATAAAATAATCCATGTGACATCAGTGGTTCATCCGCGATTATATTACGGTTGAACCCCTGATGTCACATGGATTATTTTACAGATCTCCTTGCTATGTTTCTGGACTTGGGAACATTTCAGTTGTATTGCTGTCTTTGCAGGGTCAGACAGCTCTCAGATTCCATCAAAAATATCTTAATTTGTGTTCCGAAGATGAACGAAGGTCTTACGGGTTTGAAACGACATGAGGGTGAGTAATTAATGACAGAATTTTGGGGTGAACTAACCCTTTCAGTATCACCTCTGCTTATAAACCACAATCTAATCCTGTTTACACTCAATAAACCTGAGCTTACAGAGCTGTTGCTATGATAACAACTCTGAGATGAACTTCGAAGAATGGAACAATTCAAGACCTGAGCGTCACATCATCAAGAATTAAATCGAGAGAACTCAACTCAAACCACATGATAAGATTTAACATAACAGCTGAATAATAAGTCAGTGCAAAACCACCAAAACTAAAATGCACAAAGCTGGAAGCACCTGTCTGTGACACATTTTAGAGTCCTCTATAGTTTTCTGCTCGTCAGACTCTTTTAAATGCATATAGCTCCACATAAGTGGCACAGCAGAATCTTTACCGGTTGACACACTGCTATCATTTCATGATATATACTGCCTTCCCTATGTCTTATCTTTATTTTTATTCAAAAGACCATGAAATTAAAACTCTCCTGCGTGCATCGAATGTGAAGATAATGCTCTCGGAAAAGATAGTTTGCTCTGTCTATTCTGTATGCAGCTGCTGTAATGAACTGTACACTTGTGAAACATCAGTTTGAAGCGTGTTTGTGCATGCGAATGCGTTCATGCGCATATCTGTGACCTGCTTACTAATGCGTGGGAGCGTATGCTTAACAAGTCAATGCCTAATGGAGTGACTCATTACTAGTGATTTTTATTCCTATGGCTGTTTAATCAATTCAGAAATATTTAGAGAAAAAAAAAACAGCTAAGAGGTGACCGGAAACAACGTCCGAATATCGCCCCGAGCTACCGGCGTACTGTATGACGCTGGAAAGTGTGCGACTCACCGTCCATCCGCCCCCATCAGTAGTCATGTCACAGAAGACCTGGAAGCCTTCGGGGTAATGTGTGGGGAACACGGAGTAGATACCATCCTCTCTTTGCCCGCTGGTATAGATGTCACTGCAATCCCTGGGTCTGGAACCTGCCAGAAGATACAACATGCCAGCATCATCAATCTACATTACATGCCAAGCCATAACTGCATCTGTTTTTTCATTTTTTGAGAGACCCTTTCGAGGTACGGCGTAAGACAAGAAAGCTTCAGACCTCAAATCTGTCATCTCACACCTGCTGTCTAAGCAGTGACATGTCTCTTTCACACTGCTAGAAAGCTTATGAGGGAATAGGTGTGAAACCATTCTAGGGCTCATTAGAGTTGGTTGGAGACTTGAGAATATGTGGCTAATGAGAAGGTTTCTTTTTTTTTTTTACCTTCTCCACTGGTGCAGCCCTTGGGCCGGACGCTGTGCACCGGAGCCCTCTGCAGATCTGCCTTGAGACGGCTCTTGATGTTTCCGGTTTCCTTCTGCATGGAGCTAAGTGCGTCGCTCACAGAGTTCACCACTTTCACCATGTTGATCTGGCTTTCCGACAGCAGCTGGAGAGAGAGAAAGCAGGGGAAAGATTAAAGGACAGAGGATGACACACATGATCCATTTCTTTCACTGAAGCTCTTAAGAGTCACATACTCGCATGTTTGAATCAGCCTGACAAATCCTTTAGAGTACTAAAATGTTCGAGCCATATAGTACAAAGTGAATCAATACATTTGTTTTGATTCACTTTTCAGGTTTGTCTATATACATAAACACACACACACCGGTTTCCTTCTGCATGGAGCTAAGCGCGTCGCTCACAGAGTTCACCACTTTCACCATGTTGATCTGGCTCTCCGACAGCAGCTGGAGAGAGAGAAAGCAGGGGAAAGATTAAAGGACAGAGGATGACACACATGATCCATTTCTTTCACTGAAGCTCTTAAGAGTCACATACTCGCATGTTTGAATCAGCCTGACAAATCCTTTAGAGTACTAAAATGTTCGAGCCATATAGTACAAAGTGAATCAATACATTTGTTTTGATTCACTTTTCAGGTTTGTCTATATACATAAACACACACACACACACACACACACACACACACACACACACACACACTAAATACTGTATATGTTAATGTTTAAAAAAGTATATTTGTATTATAATTTATAGAACAGAAACTGAAATATGGAAATAATCATTTTAGTATTGTTATAATTTATTATATTTATAGTTTAATGTTTTAATACTTTTTTAATTAAAATTAAAATCACTCATATTAATTCAAATATTTCCAACATTAAAACATGTTACCAAAATACTATTTTCAAATATATTGATTTATTAAAAAAAATTCGAATAAAATTCTTATACTATATATTACCATGTTTATTGGTTAAAACTATTCGTTATAAAATATAAATCATTATCATTATTATTACTACAACTATTACTTATAGATTTTTTTTACTTAAAAAAACATTAATTTATACTTTTATACTTACAACATTAAACCAGGATCCCAAAATAGTATTATATTCTTTATAAGACTCTTATGCTCACCAAGGCTGCATTTATTTGATCAAAAATACAGTAAAAACGGCAACATTATGAAATATTTGTACAATTTCAAAGATCTGTTTTCCATTTGAGTATATTTTGTAATTATAACTTAAATGTGATTTATTGCAATGTAATTTATTCAGCAGCCATTACTCCAGTCTTCAGTGTCACATGATCTTTCAGAAATTTGCTGTTCAATAAACATTTCTTATTATCATCAATTTTGAAAAATTTCTTGCTGCTGAAATCTTGTTGCGTCATACCTGATTTGTACATGATTTCTTCAGCATTTCTGTGCCATTATAACAGAACTTTGGTTGACTCTGGCCTTTCCTAAAAGCCTGGCTTAAACAATAACAACAATGGAGTCTCTGTATCAGCATGTGGTCCCCGGCACTGCATTAAAGTAGCAGGTGCACTATGCTCCACAACACTGATAGCGCTTCAGTTTCGCGGGCTCAAGGCCAGTGGGTCTGGAAACCGCTCGGTTTGAGTTTCCCAGACAGCTCTCTTTATTGCCTGCATCAGCAAAGCTGCTCAGGTCACCTCGATGGGGAAAAAAAAAACTTGATTCTGAGTGAGGCAAACTGTGTGCCTATCTCCAAGGACAGGTCTTCGTGTCTCACACATCAAACATCATGAATCAACGTGGCATTTGAGTATGAAGATCAGTAGGCGATTAGCAAAAATTAGTCCTAAAGTGAAGCCCGTTTCCTATGACACATGAAAGTTCTCCTTTGGGGTGTGAAGGAGCATCAAGCTCTTTGAGAGTGTGTCATTAACAAGTCTGCATGTGCGCATATGTCGCTGTGACAACACTGCAAGCTAAGTGCGAGTTGGTGTGTGCGTGAACTCGCTTGAAGTTGATGACGGCTGATGCACTGTGCGGATGGTTGTGACATTATCACTCGCAGCTCTCGCTATCCAATCAAATAATGAGTCAAGAAAGAGATATATTACTTCTGTATTGTACATCACACTGTAACTGGAAGGTCAAGTCAAGCGCACTGCATTGTGGGATGTCATATTCAACAGAGCAAACTCTGGTTTATAAGGCAAATGCAGCAGGTCATGCAGGTATTTTATGCGAACAGAAAAATACTGTGCACAGAATACAGTACGTACCTGTACTGTATACTGCAGAAATAGCAAGAGCAGGAAGGCAGTTAGCTGTTACGAACACAGCCAATGTCACAGCATGGTACCGGCCACATTAGCGCCCACTGACTGCACATCTACCCGAGGTCTGTATACGCTCATCGCTCTAAAACCGTGTTAAGAGATGATGGAGGGAAATGAACTAAGGTTAAGAGTCTCATGCCAAAACATTTTAGCAGATAAAGAGACACAGATAGCCCCTCTTTTAAATAAGCGCTGCCTGGCCCATTTGTCATATCCAGGCTGGACCAGGACATCGATGGCATAAATATTATTTAAAAGAAACTTGCTTCCTGTTTGAGGGGCTTTCATTAATCACAGACATATTCGAACACGCTTCCTCCGCAAGACTCTGTATCATCAATAATCTCGCCAACAGAGTATGCGTCCAAGTTTGGAACACAGCTCTCAGTTTTGGGAATGACTGATGATAGATCAAAGGCGAAAGATTAATAAGCACAATCGAACAGGAGGAGACCAAAGGGAAAAACTGTGCCGCTTGCTGACACATCAAAACTATCTTAGTATGCAAATGACTGAAAACACAAGATTCTGCACTCATGTGAACTGAACATTTCCCATAGATTGTGCATTCATTTCCAATTATCTGGTTCTACAATAATAGCTTTCAGATAATGGCACTGTTAAGTTATTTCATGGCAACACCAACATTTACTAATAAATTATAATATGAAATTACACTAAAAAGTAATTGGACACTTTTGAACACTTAAGTCACACTTAAAATGTTTGAATGTCATTGCATTAGAAACAAATAAGTGATATCTGAATAATTAAATTCAGATATAAAAAATAATTTTTGCCTACTCTTTTATAATTTTAAAACTAACAAACCTTGTTTTATTAAATATCTTGGTTGAAAAGTGTTTTTGGGTTATATTTCTTTAAAAATAAATGCAACTTGGTTAAATGCAAGACATTTTTAAGTGCGAGTTTAGTGCACCTCATAATCCAGATTATAATTAGAAATTGTTATATTTATAATTAAAGGTCACACAGAAAAGAAAAGTCTGTCTTCCAATAAATAAATAAATATTATTATTACTATTATTATTATTATATATATATATATATTTTTTTTTTTTTTTTTTTTATGACAAAAA
>NW_015536549.1:24998-28675 GCF_001515605.1 Sinocyclocheilus anshuiensis
GAAATTTCTTTTGTGGGTGATCTTTAATTATAAATACTACAATTATAACGTAAAATGAGAGACAAAAATGTTGAAAATGATGATGATGATAAAAATAATAATAATTTTCAGAATAATCTTTTTGCATCACAGGTTTTGAATAACACTATCCATTCAGTGTTCATTTTCAGAGAGTTTAAGGTTATTTTGAGAGAGAGTGAAAGCATAATTAAATAATCAAATAATTTACAACAATGTCATTGTCCAGGCATAACAACAATCACAAAAAAAAAGTTACGTCGAAACTGATCTTTCATTCGAGACACCATCCTAGCGTTTTACGGCAGACGACAGATGCGATTTTGACAGGAGAAAAGTGTCAGCATGTATTAATTTCAAAATCTGGCTGACAGATGAGTCAACATTTCCTTCCTCCACCCACCTTCCAAAGCAAAGGGCAAAAGAAAGTGGTCTCTTTGCCAAAAGTTTATCGTAAAGAAAGAAAGGCTGCAAGCATCTCTCTTCACAGAGCAATCTCCCCTGGCAACCGCTCTAATGAGTCTGCACTCATAATTAACAAGAGAGTTTTAATAAGGTCCTGTAGCAGAACTAATGTGTTCTCCTGCTAACCAAATGGGTTTAAAAAAAGATTGTCAGAGGGTACCTGCCCTTTACAAAGTCCAGGGGCCTCATTTATCAACAGTGCGTACACACAGATGTGTGCGTAATGAGTGCGTAAGAACAGTTTCACGCAAAGTGTGGGCTCTACCAACTTGTACTTATACGTAGAAATGTGTGTAAATATAAGCACACCTCTGAGCATGCTTACGCAGAGTATCTAGTGGTAGAATAGCGACAGTACACTTAAAAAGCATTTAAGAGTGTCACAGTATGCATTAAGCAATCCACATATGTGTTTCCTTTCATTATAAAACACTCAATTTATCATTTAATTAAACACACACGCGTAATTGGTGTCAAACCCTATAAAAGAAAGCTGTGACAAATGTTTGTCTCAGTACAATGGCTTATCTTGCGTTATTGGAAGACTTTGCAAATAATGCGCTCCACAGAGAACATGTTTTCAAAGACCGCACTGAGAGTGAGAGCACAGAATGGCTTCTCAGTCGGTACCGCTTTCTTTGCCATGATTTCGGTGAGGTCACATACATTCACGTTATTTAAATAGGGAGGTGTTGTCACCATATATGGTTCATTGGAGGTGTTTCCAAATGCAAATGACCATGAACGTGAACGAGCATGTTACTTACACGCATGTGGGATTTATCAACAATGATTGCTTACTCATGCGTAAGAATTGCGTGCCTCGAGATCCACTTTCCTGCAGAGATTAGCTCCAAATTGATTAAAAACACCTACCTGCAACTTTGTAGTGATCTTGAAGACATTGATTAGCTTGTTCAGGTGTGTTTGATTAGGGTTGGAGCTAAACTTTGCAGGAAAGTGGATCTCGAGGTCCAGATTTGAGGACCCCTGGCTGCTTTAAAGGAATAGTTCACTCAAAAATAAAAATGGGCTGAAAATCTATTCACCCTCAGGCCATCCAAGATGTAGATGAGTTTGTTTCTTCATGGGAACAGATTTGTAGAAATGTAGCATTACATCACTTGCTCAACAATGGATCTTCTGCAGTGAAGAAAACGTCACAATAATCCACAAGTAATCCACACTACACCGGTCCATCAATAATGTCTTGTGAAGTTAAAACGGCATGTTTGTAATAAACAAACCCATCATTAAGATTAAGATGTTTTAGCTTTAAACTGTCACTTCTGCCCAAAATACATAGTCCATAATAACACTTCCTCCAGTGAAAAGGTCCATTCTCTGTTGTTCTCTCACATCAAAATCCACTGACATATTTGTTTGCAACTGTTTTGAACTGGTTTAACTTGCAAACAGTGCTTGATCCGTGCATTTTTCTCTTCTGATTCAGATGAGATGACTTGTTAACTAGAGAAAGCAATGTTATGGATAGAGGACTCATATTTTAGCTGGAAGCAATGATTTTAAGTTAAAGTCCCCCTGTAGTCAAATATTTTATCCCTTAAAACGTATCTTTGATCATCAAAATGACATATTTAAATGTTTTTTCTTGTGAAAATAATTTTCTCATGCCTTAAAATAGCTTGAATGTAACTCTACACCCTTGCCTCATTTACTATACGCTGATCTATGAATAGGCAAATGAGTCCCGCCTCCACTCAGTCACACCAGCCAGCGCCTCCTGATCCACTGAAATGTAGTAAACGCAAAACAATGGCATACACGGATAGTGACTGATAAAACGATGTTTTTACTAGCGGACAACTACAGTGAATACTGTAACATTCGTTAAAGTTACTTACTCGACGATGTTGTGTCCTAAAATGCTTCGAAGAATCGAATGCAGCCATTTGTGATTCGCGCCCGCGAGCATACACCGATGCGGGAGAGGTGGGTCTGACTCCGGGCTACTTTTACACTGTTACATAGACAAATAAACACTATATAAAAATAATAAAAACTTGATTTTCACTACAGGGGGACTTTAAAAACATCTCAATGACAGATTTCTTTCCTACAAACATGCAGTTTTTTGCTTCACAAGACATTAATTCAGTGGTTCTCAACCTTTTTTTCCACTGGGCCGCACTATGGTCCAAGTGCAAGTCTCGCGGGCCGCACGCATTGTGAGGCATGTATTCGCTGAGTTTCGGTTCATTTTTGTGAAGCCCTCCTGTTGAAGAAGAGACGGCAGAAAGAGCATCATGTTTGATTTCTTTATTTTATAAAAGCACAAAGTTTTGTTGTGGCCCGCGGGCCGCGGGTTGAGAACCACTGCATTAATTGATCAGCTGGAGTCGTGTGGATTACTTGTGGATTATTGTGATGTTTTTATCAGCTGTTTGGACTCTCATTCTGACGGCACCCATTCACTGCAGTGGATCCATCGGTGAGCAAGAGATGTGATGCTAAATTTCTCCAAATCTGTTCCGATGAAGAAACAAACTCATCTACATCTTGGATGGCCTGATGGTGAGTAAATTTTCAGCAAATTTTCATTTTTAGGTGAACTGTTCTTTTAACACCCATGGAACTTTTCCATTGCATTAAAGATTCTTTATAGTGGAAAAAGGTTATTTAGATATTTAAAATGTTCTTCACACTGAAAAATGGTTATTTCAAAAGCTGTTCACTGGAAGGTTCTTTGGTGAACAAAAAAGGGGGTTTCTCGGGAACACTGAGGTGGGATAATGACTAAGGAGGCCTGGATTCAGCCAACTTCATTAATGATACAGGGCTTCTGCCGAGTCAGATCGCTAGCACCATGGGATGCACAAAAGAAACCTTTATCCAACCTTCAAAGATGCCCCGAGGATAGATTTACTTAGCATCTCCGCAATTCCATTTTCACTGGAAGAAATAAGCCTTCTATTGATCAAAGGTGGAGCATGTGATTTCTGCACCACTAGTGGCGAAAACTGGAATTGCAAACATGAAGAGATTCCAAACACCCCTACCACGCACTTTTCAGCAGCCTTGGCTCCGGACAAATTGTTACATTCATTTTCTCCATCTAAGCCATGGACTCAACCAACTAGCTTTGAGATGAATCACACTTCAAAATTTAATTCGAAAAGCAAATAAATAAATAAATACATACATTTTTATATATGTGTGCATGCGCGTGTGTG
>NW_015536549.1:28786-31596 GCF_001515605.1 Sinocyclocheilus anshuiensis
GAAAAGTCATAAACAACACAGAAATAATGTTGCTTTATGATTGGATAAATTAATAATTCCATGAAGTAATGATAATTAAGAACATAATTTAAGTTTACTGCAAAATATTCAGATATATACAATTTCAGTTAAAAAAGTTCAAAAAATTTGGAAGAAATTAATACTTCTATTCAACAAGATTGCATTAAATTTATCAAAAGTTACAGTAAAGACATTTACAATTAAAAAAAAGATTTCTATTTAAACTAAATGAAGTTCTACTGAATTTCATGTTCATCAAATAATCCTGAAAAAAAAAAAACATCATGGTTTCCACAAAAATATTAAGATTTATGATATCTGAAGGATCTTGTAACACTAAAGACTAGAGTAATGGCTGCTATAAATTCTCCTTTGCCATCACAGGAATAATCTACATTTTAAAATATATAAAATATTGGAAATATCGGAATGCTCAAACAGAAAGAGCAATTTTCCTTACAGTGTTTGACCAATCGGTTACATACAGCTGTCTCTCTACATGAAAAAATTACCTGTAAAAATACATTTAATGATGCCTATTGTGATTTAATTGAGCTTACTTTATATAACATGATCGAATCCACTATTTTCTAGTAAGCACTGGACAGATACATTTCATTTAATCTGTAGAGAGTAAGTAAACACAGGTTATAGATAGATCTAATCATATGAGCTCAGGATATCATGGTATACCTGTAATTAAGTTTTGAATTACTCTTCAGAACTTTCGTTTCGGTATTCTTGTAATTCCGCTCAACAGCCTCATATTTGCTTTCAGATTTATCCTGCGGTTTTCAAGGAGAGAGTGTGCAAACCGGTTTATAGCTCCCATCAACCTAACCACGACAAGCGTATCCCTTGGGCTGAGAAATCCATCCATATCATGAAGTTATCTCTGATTCTGTGATAAATAATAAAAAGTTCCCATGATATTACCAGGCTGTATAGTCTAAACTCCACAAGGCTGAGGAATACAACCTCCTTTTCTCAACCCAATCATCTCTATTGATGGGGCTGTGTTTTTACTGTCTGGCCGAGGGAATTTAATGAAAGCATGGCCCTAGTTTACTGGCTGAATTCATAAACCACTGATCTGAATGTAGGGGCCGCAGATTCCATCTGTCTCTCATTCTGTCTCCTGCTCTCCAGAGCCAGGTCTGAAATGATGCTATCACATATCAGACACACAGGACACCTACGGCACTCTGATAAATATTTTTAAAAATACTGACAATTATAACATAATTTACACAATTTAACAAGGGATTTGACTGATTTGACTTTTAGTAGATTATCAAGACATCCCTATAACATGGTGTTTAAAAACTGCTATTATGAGGTACTAGGAACCATAGATATATAATAGAATATATTGGTCAAAATATATAACACACCTATAAACGGTAAAAGTTTTACAGTAAAAAGCAGCACAGACGAATCTCAAAAAAGCAAATTCAAATATATACACAGACAACTGTATGTAATATATTTTTTATATGTATTTTTATAATACGTTTGAATATAAAAAAATGCTCATAAATATTATGTAAATATATTATATAATGTGCAAGTTTTACAATAAAATATTGAATGAGAACACAAATTGACCCTTCGTAGGGAGCTTGATTGACAGGCGATCTGACGTCTTTCTGTGGTTGAAATAAAATACCTTCTAATGTTCATTCATGTTTATTTTGTGCTTTAACTAGTAAATATGAAAAGATGATCAGTTCACGTGCCGCTTGAACTGAGGCAGTACAGCGATCTGTCACAACAAAATACTACGCATTTTCGGAGAGTTGATTTTGTTCTGACTGCTATTTATAAGACCGTTTGCGACTGTCAAATGAGAAGCTCATAGATTTCTGCATTATGGACTCAATGTATGTTTATTAACTTTATTTGGTAACCTTATTTATAACTGTATCTGTACAATTTAACATAATTTAATTACAGTAGGTTTCCATTTATTAAAAGATCGGGGTTTGTATTTCCTGTGTGCTTTTATTCATATTTGTCTGTTTTGTGAAAATGAGCATCTGTTGAATAAATCATTATCTGTCTGGTGTCTATAAGCAGCGCATACAGTATATTTTTACAAACTGTTTGCATTAATTAACAAACAAATCGTTAAATTAGTCATAACTATTTATTAATTTTATCTTCCCGTGTTTTCATCTAAAAATATGTTTGATGCACTGTTAGATAACTATGTGTAAATGTAAAATATTAAAATATGTTGTGAAAATGTTGATGGAACAAAATGATGTATGTGCAGAATTGAGAAACAGATATTTATGAAGATCAATTGATGTGCCACAAGGCAAATGTATTTCAGTTCAAAAAAGTCAATGTAATACAAACATTTTCGAGAAATAAGCAATTTGTGCATTTACATAATTGGTAAAGGAAAAAGACATTGTGTAGCTAAGTGTACACACCATCAGTTCAAGTCAACTTTCATTTCATGAACAGTACAGATTAATTTATTTCATTCATTCACCTGGCCCAAACATAAGTTTCAAATGCCACTTGCTCAATTAAAATTTAGTATAGGAATAATAGCAATGTAGGTCTTAGTTGCATTTTTAAGTAATATTATAAATCCTATAAATATATATAAAAAGTAATATTTAGATTTATATATATATATAGGAGGCAATCACAGCCGCTGATATAGAGCTGGTATCGCTCGAGTACGAGAGTGATATTGCGTTTATACAACAGTTCGACGGAACATGTGTGTAATTAAACAAGAAACAACGGAGTGCCTAATAAAACCCTCTTTT